>NW_024067128.1:0-147742 GCF_015039405.1 Cantharellus anzutake | reverse complement strand
GAAACCACATGCTGATGGTCACATTTGGTAGCCAGAATAAATGTGATTAATTTGAAATGAGTTTCCCTTTAAAATTTCTTTGCACCTAAGTATGGATGGTTTTGCTCTTGCATGACATATCTGCTCTTGTACAGATGAGCCCTTCTGTCCAGTGGTATCCCAAATGCACTTATCGGATCCTACTTTCCCAGACACACCCTGTCCATCACTGGGTTTCTCTGGTTCAAAGTCCCGTCATCCAAACAAATTTACAAATTACATCTGCATCTCTCAGTAATTCTGGCACCCTTGATGATATCACCATGTCCCTTCCTCTAGCCTCAGCTTGGATCTTGGCCATGGAATGCAAGCAAGGCGGACACACAATTTGGAGGAGATGAAGATTTTCACTTCTAATATAAATATTACTAAAAAGGGCATTTGAAATATAGTTGCATAGCCACTGAGCCGCCACCAAGGAATTTGCATGACATGGCTGTTCAACCGCACCCCCAGTGTGATGCATGAATGACCATCATTTCGGCCGGACGGGAGGCCAGCGTGATGCATGACCAGTAGTTGGTTGCATGGGTACAGTAGTTGGATAGACCCGTTACAACATGTGAGGTGTTTGTGTTGTTATTATCATGGCATTGCAGCCCGATCTCTGAGCACAATATCACAGTGTCATTAGATAGTAATAGATACAGTACAGGATAAGAAGGACTTATATACATTTCTGAGTGGCACAATGGAACAAAGGCCAAAGCGTCAAAGCAGTAAAACTTCCCATAAAAGGGAACAATGACCATGGTGACAAAGGGCATCGGAATGCCACTTCAACATGTGTTTCGTGGCTGAGTATAGCCGGGTGCTTCCAGCATCAGAACGGGTATCAGTCCACAGATCTGGCATTCATGGTTCAGGTTTGTATTTGATTACCTGTTCTCTAAAGCGAAGTATCTTGTTAAGAGCCTCATCGGGCATTGCGAGTACGTCCGATAGTGAGAGTGTTTTCACGTTGAGTTGGGCAAAGGGATCAAAAGAGGGAGGACTCTGGGGAACGGGTGGTTCTGGTTCGCCACAGTACCTTGTGTGTAGATTGGAGTCACTCACAATGGACATGTTTTCTTCTCCACTCGAGGCATCGCTAGCTTCAGCGCTGCAAGTATCTTTCATGAGACAGAAGTCCTCCATATAGTAATGAGAGGACGTTACAGGGCTTGTCCCTGTAACCGCTATTTCCATGCTCTCCATGGGGCTGGTCCCAGAGCTGCCAAAACCGCACTCTTGACAGGGTCGGTTCCTGGAGCTGCTAGCCCTGTGCTCTTTAAAGTTGGAAAGCTACTCACCAGATATGTCTCATATCCTTCGTTCTTGTTAGCTTGTCCTACATCTAGATCGAGTCCTTTTGTTGTAACTAGATTGTCCTGTTCACTAGGTATCTTGAGAGGCAGCTCGGTATTCTCTACTGACAGGCTCCCATCATGCACAATAGGTTGGTTAGTAACCGGTTCTGGTGCCAGGGCGTCTACTGAGGTTGATCGACCACGTCAGCTCACCAGTGGGACATAGCCTTGACCACTCCTCAGGTTCATCATCGCGTTGCAACTAAAGTTGTTAGAGGTGGGTAAAGCTTAAGGTGGCCAGCCTTAAGCTTGGGATTCGGAAGTGAGGGTTAGATCAGTTTAGATTGGTGTAGATCGAGAGTGTGTAGGTAGCAAAAAAAAATGTGAGGGACCTTAACGTCGGCAGAGGCCAGCGATTGAGTTCAGGTGGTTAAGGGACTCACAAAATCTTAGGGTAATCGAAAGTTGCTGAACCAAAGTCAAACTCGATATTACACTAGGGGTGTAAATACAAGACCTCTGCTTTTCCTATCTACTAAGGTTGTCATATCCATACATACCCAATCCCGATCCGACTCCTGGACCCCATCTTCACCACCTCCGGAGTCCTACCCTACCGCCATCCGTTCCGATATTCACCTTCGGACCTGTCACCACCCCTCCTCTTACCCCTCATGCCACCTCCACCCTTCTGTCCTTCTCCTACCCTATCTCTGTCCACTCTGATACTCACCTCAGACTGAACATCACTCCTCTTGCCACCCTCCTCCTCTTACTCCTCATGACACCTCCACCCTTCCGTCACTCTCCTACCCTTCTCCTGTCCACTCTGATACTGTCAGGGCAATAGCCCTGAACCCCGAGTCATATGTAAATTAGATACATATAGTCACGTGGGTAAGTGGGAACCTCCGGGTAACTGCTTACACACCACCGTAAAATACACATTCTTGTATCACTTACGGCTTTGTGTGCTGAGCTACCCAAAGACCTCACACTTTTTTAAGTGTATGAGGTGTGTTTTACAACACAACCCACAACAACTACATATCTTAACTTCTGACTCGGTAGCACGTATGGCGCCTAAACACGCCCGCAAGGGCAAAGTCACATCTGCAGTGACACTAAAAAGAAACGAGCGGTTTATTAAGAAACTGCAATCTCCCATGATGGGAGATTCAAACCAAAAGCCATTGTTGGATGACGACGAGGATCAACATGATCCAGCATTAGCAACCACCTCAGGGCTGGTCCCTGAAGGTTTTAGAAACTTACGTGGAGTAAGTGCGGGGCCAAATACCCCAGAACTCCACAACATCCTGATCTAACCCAAGCTGGGGAAGATCCCTCACCTCCACACAAGGTGATCGACTTGCACAAAAAACACGTAAGCGCTGAACAATCAGCCCAAAAAGCTGATCGGATAGAGTCGCAGGAAACTCCAGGGTGTCATATCCATACAATCCTGACCTCCGCTCCGGGCTCCCGGAACTCCGAACTCCGACTTCCGGAGCCCTACTTCCCTTCCGTCACCTTCTCCTTGCCGACTCCCAAGAGGTTACCCCACCTCCGGCTCCAACACCACCTTCGGTCCGACTCCGGAACATTCCGGGTCCGACCCCAACCTCGACACCTTCCAGACAAGTATGCAACACCTATGCTCCCGACTCCGGACCTCTGCTCCGGAATCCCGTTTGCATCTCCATCTCCGGAACCTCCGGTCTTAGCTCCGACCTCGGACTTTGACCCCACCTCCGCTTATACCCATTGTATTGGTTAGCTCATTCCATTTAATTACGTTTGCCAATATTCTGGAGTTTAACCTCCGAGTTCGGACTTTCCGGACTTACTCCGGACCTTGCAACTATTGCATTGTCCATTTCAATTCCGCTATTCTCCCTCATTCCTATTTGGGCTGCTGCTTCCTTTCTATTCAGTCAGCTAGCCATTCCCCACTCCCAACCTCCTTCCTTCCTCTTTGGGCCTTGGCCCTTCATTCCTCCTTTGAGAAACACCATTGAGTCAAACCCTTGACCCTCGGTGTTGTACCTCTTTCCATCTCCCTTTGTCTCCTTTCATCCTACCCTCGCTCCTTTTGATTCCGGACCCCTCCTTATATACAATGTACATAGTAACTTGTAACCTCAGTCCAAAATCGACATGAATTCCCCCAAGAGACTTTCCCTCTGCTAGATCCAAAATTAGGGACCCCTAGGACAACCAGCAATGGCACAGCGCTCCACCTGAGTCGCTGAGGCCGAGGTCCTTCCACGCTAAGTCTCCGATTCCACTCCGGAGTCGTCCGAATCCGCCCCATTCTAACACAGGGCCCCACTATCCCCTGGAGTCCCCCCTCACATCCCCAAGTCAAGCCCCAAAGGCAGACAAAGGGAAACAAAGGGAAGAGCCCCCGCATCGGCTATCTGAAAAACTACTGGACTTGTTCCAGGTTCCATCTGAATGGAGGATGGAAAGTGAAGACCAACTTCTTCTCAGGCTAAAAGCCCGAGAAGGCACGAAAATACGCCCTGAGAGCAGGATCCCCCAGAGCGCGGAAGCTCCAAAAGAACTTCCACAGTTTACACTCCCACACACCATGCCAGACAAGGCAAGGTCGCCAACCTTGGAGGAGGTCTCCAAGATAATGAAGAGGAGGCAAACTGAAATGAGGGAGTTCGCTGAGGAAGCCTTACGTAAAAGTAAGGAAAAACCAACAAACAGACCCCTCTATGAAAGGGAAGCACCCTCCGCAATGGCCTCGCCTAAACAAAGCAAGCATGGAGTGTTCACTCCAAGAACCCATTCTGGAACCCCCAGAAGCGGAAATGTCAACTGGGGAGAGTCTCTGCTCACCCAACCAAACTTCCTCCTGGAAAACCAGGAATTGCGCATAATAAACGCAATAAACTCGATCCAAAAAAAGATCAAGGAAATGAACCATAATAGTACAGCTCATCTAGAGATAACTCTAGAAAGAATGGCCAACGCAATAGACACGTTGACTGAAAAAATCAGCAAACAAATAAACACCCCTGGACCATGGTCCAGGACATAAATAGAACTCGTGAAAAATTCACGAAAAGAACCACCAGTCAAAGCACACTGGAATATCATCAGCGACTCGACAGAGACGCTAAGGAGATCCTTCTCCCAAGGATAGGAGAAGACAATGCTGAAAGAAGGCATTGTTCAGAGATTAGGAGGAGAATCGGCACGTACCAAAGGTTCGGCCAAACATCCACTTATGACGGACCTCTCGAACAGAGAGGTAACTCAATCACACCCTCTCAAAACAATGAGAGAATACAAATACAACTTCAGGCAAATTCGCCTGAAACCAAAGAAACGCTGCGAGGAAGATTTCCCCAGCAAAAACCCCCCCAAAGGAGAGATCTCCATTGGATAGCGACCCCATGAAGGCAGGGGAGCAAGAAGAGTACCTGGAGAAATGGTACGAAAAGGCCATAAGAATGGCCGAAGTGAGAATACTCACTCCCTACCCAGAAGGAGTGAAGCCTGAAGCCCTAAAGAATGGGCCGGCATTCCCTGACAAGAAATGGTCAGGGGAGAACGACATGGAATCGTTCTGGCAGTGGTTCACAGAACTACTGGGATTCCTCGCCTCGCAAGGATGCAAAGGCCCCCAATTCGATGAAGTCCACCTGGACTGCTTGATTCGTGGATTAGGGGGGCCCGCGTTCGACCTCGGAATTAGACTCCGAGATGAAACTCTCCTCAGAGGAGATGAGGGCATGTTCCTCGAAGTTCTCAACATATTGATGAGAACTTTCATTAAAGCCTCTGCCACGCTGAATGCGACAAAGAAGTACCGCAACGTCAAATATGAAGCAGAAAAAGGCCTAAAACAGTTCTACCTAGAACTGCCCAAAGCAGCGTCCCAGATGGTGACGCCGCCCAGGCGTCCTTCAACACCAGGTTCCTAAACTACATTCCCCTCGAATGGAAGAGGGAAATGATTGCTCATGATAGAATCAGAGCAGACTTCTCCTCAAACAAGGAGATGTTAAAAGCAATATCTCGTGTAGACAAGATAATCGACGGGCTGAAGATGTCCTCAGCCTACAAATCAGGTTACTATACCCGAACAACTACCATGGCAACCACGAGCCACGGTAGAGTCCTCCCATCAGGAAAAAAGGCTGAAGAGCTGAAACCCAGATGGAAAGAGGATACATCCTCGAAAAACTCGAGGAAAACTGACCAAAAGTCAGTTCCAATTTGCGGCAAATGCGGCAAAATAGGGCAAACGAAAGATTGCCCAAGACACAATGTAATGGCGATGAAAAACCAAGGTGCATAGCTGCCATGGAGATCGCGACCTCAACGGATGAAGAGTCAAAAGGCTCATCAGATGAGAAACCAGAGAACAACTCTGGTAACTCCGAAGCATCAAGCTTCGAAGTAGAGGACCCATACGAAGGACCTCAATACTCACCCGACTCAGAGGGTGAGGAAGTCAACATCAGGACCATAAGGATGGGCCCAATGTCAGTCGTCGATCACGACAACATAAACTACAAAATCAAACTGGCTGTAGCACACCAGTTAGAAAACACGGCAGACAAAAAAGTCGCCAAAGCCTTGGTGGAAGCACCAAGAAAAGATGCCTTGGGGAAATACACCAAAGTACCCAAGGAAAACAAGGACAAAGGGAAGAAGGACCAAAAGTCCATCGAAACCCAGTCCCCCTTGTTTGATGCGAAATTCCGCATCTCAAAAGACGCAGGAAAATACCCCGCAAACAGACCGCTCTCAATGAAGAGAACGCTAACAGCTCACATAAAAATAGCAGGCACAAAAGCCTATGCACTATTCGATAGTGGAGCCAAAACGGACACTTTATCGCCGGACTTTGTCCGTGCGGTCCACATCCCAATTCTCCAATTGGAGAACCCAGTCGTCCTTCAAATGGGGACAAAAGGAACAAGATCACAGATCCTGTTCGGAACAAACATGGACGTTGAGATCAACGGCCACGTAGAAAAACACTACTTCGATGTAATCAACATTGACAGATACGACGCCATCTTCGGCGCCCCCTGGTTAAACAAAAACCAGGTAAGCTTAGACTTCCGGTCCCACAAAGTGAGAATGGTGAACAAGGGCAACATAGACACCCTTGGAATAAGTGAAGACCATGTGACGAGATCACATGGATGGAAAACTCGAGCAAGAGCTCGAGAACAACCAAAAAAGAAGCCCCCCTGACAGGGAGGCGGGATTGAAACACACCTCAGGGTAATCCAAAGAAAATACCCTGAAGGTTGGCCCAATCCTAGTCCGGAAGGACTAGAACTTCCAGACATACCACACCTGGAAGGTCTCTCCATGAACAACCCCGAGTTCGAAACACTCAGGGAGTGGTGGAGAGAAAAATTCGAAACCGTAATGGTGCCAGCACCATTAGAAATGCCTCCCTTGAGGGAGGTGAATCATCAAATCCCATTGAAGGATCTGAACAAGAAATTTCGGGAAAACACCCCGAGATGTCCTGCAGCACTGCAGGAAGCACTAGCGACCAAAATAGATCGCTATGTAAAAGCAGGATGGTGGTATCCCGCGAACAGCGAGCGAGCATGCCCGCTACTGTGCATCTGCAAAGCAGATGGATCTTTGCGCACAGTAATAGATGTGAGGAATCGTAACTCAAACACGATCCTCGATGTCACACCAATGCCAGACATGCGACTGATCCAAGAATCAGTCGCCAGAGCAACATACCGATCCAAGATCGATATGTCGGACGCGTACGAACAAATACGTGTGGACCCAGATGACGTCCATAGGACGACATTCTCCACGCCCCACGGGATGTACAACTCGAACACGATGCAGCAAGGAGACTGCAACGCTCCCTGCACCTTCCAGTGCGCACTGACCTGGGAACTATGAGGAGAAGTAGGCAGACGCCTACACGTCTGGTTCGACGATATATTCACCAGCACAAGCTCGGTGGAAAACCACAATAAAGCACTATTGTGGTTGTTCACTCACCTGAAAGGGGCGAAATTCTACATAAGCCGGAAAAAATTCCAGCCATTTGCCCCAATCCTAGACGTTCTAGGAAGCCGTGTGGACGAACAGGGCATCCACGCCCAAGCGGATAAAATGGAAAAATCCGCAACTGGCGAGAGCCAGTAGACCACACAGGAGTCCTAAGATTCCTGGGAATGGTAGAATATCTATCGATATTCATGCCAAACGTCAGCGGTTACACAGGACCACTGCAAACAATCTGCTCAAACAAGCAGACATTCAGGTGGACACCACTCCACCAGAAATGCTTTGACGAGATCAAACGTCTAGCATGCAGGGCTCCGATCCTGAAGCCCATCCAGTGGAACCCACCGGAAAGCCTCTCAGAAGAAGAGAGGACCAAACTCCACGTCTGGGTCATAACAGACGCATGCCCAGTGGGCATGGGTGCATTAATTGGACAAGGTGAAAGGTGGAAAACTTGCTGCCTGGCTGCATTCATGTCCAAAAAGTTCACCAACACACAACGTAGGTACTTCGCCTATGAGCTCGAGGCACTGGGCGTCCTCGAAGCACTCATGAGATGGCAAGACGACCTCATGGGAGGCTGTGAATTCACAGTAATCACGGACCACAAAGCTTTGGAATATTTCAAAGCGAAAAACCACAACTCAGGGAGACACCTGAGATGGCAAGCCTTTTTTGCAAGCTTCAATTGCGAAATAAAATACATGGAAGGCCACAAGAACAAAGTGGCAGATGCACGCTCACGATACTATGACTTGTCAACGGACGAGGATCTGCATTTCGACGACTATGTGTTGGCGGACATCCACCTGGACAAAAATGCAGAAGACATTATCCCCGACAGAATCGAGGAATACGAAGAACTGCTACTAAGCAGTACCCTGAGTAAAAACTCAGAGAGAAAGAGACTCGCAGCGATACACACGAGAAATACCCTAGAGGAAGCTCTAGGGGGGAGCGATAACCTAGAGGAAACTCTAGGGGGGGAGTGCCCAAAATCTGGAAGAAATCATAATTCCAGAAGAGAACCTTCGAAAACAATTCAAAGAGAAAGACCTCATTGAGGCAATAAAATCTGGATACTCGAAAAGCCAGATCCACCGGGAAATCCTAGAGAACCCGGGAAATTTCAAAAACTTCTCCATAAAAGATGGGCTGATAACCCGACTTGGAGAAGGAGGAATGACCCAAATAGTAGTCCCGAAAGGGAACTATGAAAGGAAGTCCATTCGAGGAATAATCCTCGAGAACATCCACGAAACACTTGGACACCTAGGATCCAAGAAAACAGTGGAAACCCTCCATTGACACTTCTGGTGGAAGTCAATGAGGAAGGATACCCACAAGTTCTGTAGGTCTTGCGGAACTTGTCAAACGACAAAGAAAAGCACCAGGAGAAATCCCAGAATGCTTCACCCACTCCCGACCCCGGAGACACCATGGTCGTCAATAGCCATGGACTTCACAGGTCCATTCCCAACAAGCTTGGGATATGATTACCTCTGGGTAATCATTTGTAGGTTGATGTCCAATGTCCACCTAATTCCAATAAAGACAACAACGAATGCACTAGAACTAGCATTCATATTTCTTCATGAAGTTGTAAGACTCCACGGTTTACCACACTCAATCATATCAGATCGAGACTCGAAATTCACGTCAAAATTTTGGTGCGAACTACACCGAATACTCGGTGTGCAGTTGAAATTCACAACTGCATTCCACCCGCAAGGCGACGGCCAAGCGGAAAGAATGATACAAAAAGTAGTACAAATACTACGTGTGATGGTTAGACCAGATCAACGCGACTGGGCAGCGAAACTGTCGATGGCGGAATTCGCAATCAATGCGAGCTCAAACACATCGACAGGATTTGCCCCGTTCAAATTAATCTACGGCCATATGCCAAAGATGTGCCTAACAGCACCACTCTCGGACTACCCAGGAGTAAATGACTTCGCCCAAAAAGCGAAGGAAAACCTCATGGCAGCACATGATGCAATAATACACAATCGCACTGCCCAAACAATCCAGGCAAATAAGAAAAGACGCCCGGACCTGCCTTTGAGAAAAGGCGAGCTTGCATACTTATCCACAGATAAGCTGAACCTACCCAAAGGAAGGGCAGGAAAACTAAAGCCCTTATACATAGGGCCTTACGAAATTCTGGAAACATTTCCAGAGACGTCAAACTACGTCCTCAAGTTGCCACCACAACTTGAACAATGCGGAATCCACCCAAGATTCCACGTATCCCAGCTCGTACCTCACAAGCCGAATGACCAGGAAATCTTCCCAAATAGGGAAGTAAACATATTCTACGATTTTGGGGAAGACCCCGATCGCGAAGCAGTAGTTTGCGAAATCCTAAACCATGCATGGGTTCACAACGAACTTGTCAGGGCACACCCACTTGACCCACCTCCACCCGGGCCCACCTCACCCAGTTCCCCTTCTCCCACCCTGCACCCCTCCTTCATACCCCTTCCCCCTCTACCCCTCTCCCACTTCCACTTCTATTTCTATTTCTATTTCTATTTCTACTTCACACGGACGACCTTTCCCTTATATCCATGTATTATTGACCTGCCCACGACGCGCACACGACATGCCTAGCCCCGGATGACCCCGGACGGCTCTAGGGTGCAACCTAGTGCGCGTGCGTGCAGCATACACCCTCAGGATCCCCCACGGGGACACCTGGGTGACTGTGGCTGTATGCGGGGTGACGTGGCGGACCTCATGTGACCCAAGCCACATGTATATAAACACACCTGGGGTGGGAACCGAAGAAGTAACCTTCTTCTCAACATTCCCACTTCAGGTAAGTAGCATAGTTCCCCTTTTAATAATAACTCAACATTCCCACTTCAGTCTAAGTGGCCAGGGATCGCCGTCCCACATCGGGGCTGCCAGTATGCACGCCCGATCCACCCCCCGTGAGGTCCTCAGCACCGGACACTACGCCCGGACCGCCTTGACCCCAGATGCGACCCTGACAGAACTCTGGTTTAAGGTCAAATGGGAACTAGGGGACACCACATGGGAACCCCTAGGAAATTGCAACAACCTCGTCCACCTGGACGAGTACCTCACCTTACAAAATGTAAGGGAACCAGAAAAACTCCCTATCAAAGAAGACAGGGAACTATCGGCATCACTACGCCCCCAAAAACGGAGGCGGAGGAAGTAAAGCCGAGGGACGATGGCCCACAGCCAAGAGCGTGGGAAAGTTCTGGGCGAGTAACTCGCCCGGACAGCCACACCATGTACTAGAGATCACATGGGCTAGGCGAGTAACTCGCCTAGACCACGTGAACCACAGGCTCACATGCAAAAGAACACACAACTGTGGCGAATCCCACGCACGCAAGAACGAAAACCCCTCCCACCACCATGAGAAACATAACGATGAAATGTCGTTCTCTGGGGGAGGCAACCCTCAGTTTGATCCAAATAAGCCACCGGATATCGAAATACAACAACCCGGGGAGCAAGGCTCCCCGGAACAACAACAACACCAGGCACAGATAAGCGCCATGGACTACACGACACATGCAGCACAAATGAGTGCTGCGAACCAACAACCATCCATGTTGCTAACAGGCACCGCATACCCTCAGCCTCCTCAGAGGGGCTTCCAACCATACGCGGTGCAAACTGCACCGATGGCACAACAAGCGCCATTCCAGGGGCAGCATTTGCTGCTGCAGCCCCAGGCATACCCCCCAGGGAACTTCCCTGGCCAGATTAACCCCTGGATCGGCCAATTTGGCCCAGGTCCAACAACACCCTAGCCAAATGCAGGCTGGGAATCAGCCATCGCGTCAGCAGTAGCTGCTCAGACAGGTCAGCTCTGTGAGGAGCTGAAAGAAATGAAGTCCCTCATAGGAGGGAGACAAGGGAGCGACAGCGGCTCGTCCAGACCGTCCAAACAGGCATGGTCTGATAACTCAAGGGCGTCAGAAGACGCCTGCGACCATTGCGCCCACTGGAGGTGCTGAAGGAGAGAACGAAGGAAGGTCAGTTGGGAGGTTCAAACGAGACCACCACCAAGCTGTTCCCTGGTTCTTTAGTTAGGATGGGGAAGGTACTAGTGTTATTTATTGTAAATATAGTACCAATCCGAGTGTTTGGGCTAATTCTATTTTTATGGGTTAGTTTTAAAGTTCCTGGGAATTGACTTACAGATAAACCGAGCCCTGCAGAGCTGTTTCTTTATTGAAATTTCTTAATTTGTCTAGGTGTAATTCCGTGTAGCGTTGTTTAATTTGGATTTAATCTTCTACTTGGTGAAGTTTCAAAGATTCTAATCAGTTAATGGATTTGGATTGTGTCTGGAGTGTCCCTTGAGTTTGTTTTATTTTTGTCTTATTTTATTGCTTGTTTTAACAGTAGCAAAATAACTGTTTTGTGTTTACACTTTGAAATCTGGAGTGTTAACCAGCTCTCCTGTTGAAATATCTACTTAATATTTCTCTCCTTTATTGCTGCCTTTTACTACAGTGGCAATCTTAACTGTATATCACTTTTTCGCACTGGAGTGACAACCAGAAATGCTTGAGAAAAATAATACTCTATTTTCTTACTTCTCTAAGGGGGGTGAAAAGTCGCAGAAAGGGTCTCCCTTTTATACTCCTTGGGTCACCTTCCTTTTTCATGCTCTACCTTCTATTTACAGGATTTATTTACAGTGTATTTTTCTCAAACTGAATAAAAATGAAATTTTCATGCTATAGTTCTACTGCACTTGTGCTGCGCTGAACTGCGGTTCTACTGCAGTCAGACTGCGCCTAGAACTCTTATTGTCCTCCCTCGCCTAAGCTATTTTAATGGTTAATTGGAACTTGGCTGCACTGTATTTGTCGCAGTTACCTATTTCAAATTCCCTATATATACCATTAAATTTGCTATGACTTGATGATTCTGAATTCAAACTTCGCATTACTATGCATATGGCTGTGCTGAGACCTTCAGCTGATTTATTCCAATTTTATTTAGTGACATTTAGTTAAAATGAGACTGAAATGATAAATGAGTGAATTATTCAGGTTTAAAACTGAAAGAAAAAGTTGCTAGTAGTCAAGAATTACTCAAACGAATGTGTTATAGCTCTCCACCTCATTAGAACATCGTTCCCTAAAATTCCCGCCATGGTCCATCGTAGTTTAGTGGTTTTCGTGAATTTCGTTCATATTCCCTGATTCCCCTTTGTATTATCACATCCTAATCTTCCATATGTATTGTTGGTTGTTATAGTAGGTTGTCCTTGAAGATATCATATTTTTATCTATTTTATTTAGGACTCTGGACCTCTTGAAGCTGTCTTCCCGCGCGTTTTCAGGTTTCTAACTTCATGTCCTTGTATCTCATTCATTTCTGGATGTTTTCTCACGTTCTTGGTATCATAAATTTTTATTTATTCCCACCTTTCCAATGGTACTAAGGTTGTGTTCTATTTCCTGGTATTCGTTGAGTTAGCAAAGATTCGTGCACACATTCGGTAATCACGTGCGTCGTTCCCATAGTCGTTCGTATGCGGGAGCCGTTTTCGTTTAATTGTTCGGGATTTATGATATGTGCAGGTGTTTATTTCTTTCATATGGGCTTCTGTGATTTATTTCAGATTTTTCCCTCATGATCTAAGGTTGTTTTGCACTTTCCATGCTTTGTTTTGACCAGGCTCTTCCTTATTTGGACGGAAATTGGTCTTCACGATCTGCCGAAGTGCGGATCTCGGTTCCAACGGCCGGTTCCCTGTGCATTGCCACCCTCACGTGTCATTATACATGATGCGGATTTCTATATTCCTGTCATGGGTATAACTTCACAACGGCTGGACCGTTTGGGCTGAAAATTTGCATAACTATAGTTCCCTATTTTTAATAATTTCTGTGTAAATTTCGTTGTATGTTTTAATTATGGATCCTACGCAAACATCGTCTTTTGCCTGAGCTCGGACTTTTGATGTTGCTATTCCCGTTATTGGATATCTCATTAACGCATGATCCTTGGATTATGAAACTTTGGGAGGATTAAGATTAGATCCCTTCCTTTCTGATGGGCTATCAAGCTTGTCTTGGTCGTTACTAGTTAATCTTCGTGCTTGCCTTTTAGACATTGTCCTTGTTTTGCAGGAGTTTTAGTCATATCTCCGTCGTTTATGGGTAGTTTCCCCTGTAATTACTCTCATTGGTTCCGTTTGGTGGACATCTACATTTCCTATTATAAACACGACTTTGACTTTTGCATTAGTTCCTGAGGAATCTTTGTTCCATGATACTTTCATCCTTGGCTACATGTGCAGACGTGGGAAAGTAGTTTCCGTGGAGGTTCTCTGATTATTTTTATAGTCAAATCTTGGTCGATTGTCCTAATTCTTGGTTTAATATTTGCTATAAATTCCCCCGAGAATTCCGTCTCGTTGGTGGTAAGCTTGAAGTATTTTTGCTATTTTTCTTTCTTTCGATTTATCATGTATAGTCATAATAATTCGTAAAAATTCGTAAAATTCGTTAAAATTCAGGTCCTTCTATTTTCTCATATCTACTTGTCGTATGAGGTTTTGTGATTTATCTGGCATATTTCCATAATGGGTTTCCATAGTGTGGCCGTTATTTCTCCTACAGCATGAATACAACAGAGCACAAAGAGATGCTGAGGGCATCTTCGACTCTCTGAAAGACACAGAGAGAGAAGTCGATCTCCAAAAAAGGGAGATTGAATTACTGAAATGCGAGCTCAGAGAGGCACGTGCACTGGCAGACCTCGCTGCCAAACCCATCATGATGGGGGCCTCCCAGGTCAGGGGGAGGGGATACAGTTCTGGGCCTCATGAGGTGCGACCCCACATGGGGACTAGCACATCAAGGGGCAGGGCACCGACTATCCTGCCACCCCGTGGGCAGGCGACCCTGTCCGGGTTGCATAAGGGCCCACCCTCAGAAGGGCAAACCCATGTTGAGGGGAAGAGGGAGAGTGGTAGGCAACCGATGGCAGACCCTAAAATGGGGACCACTGCCAGAGGCGGCAGGCCGCTGAGTACCTCAGCACCCTATGGGCAAGCTACCCTGCAGGGAAGTGTCCACATGCTATACGAGACCACCGAACTCAACGAGTTCGGCAAAGTCAAAGCCCCAGTCGATGTAACATTCGACCCCAACTTCCCCATGAGGAGAATAGCAGGGTCAGAAGCGGCACACAACGCTGCATACGCTTGGTGGACAAGCGTGAGTGGGAAAGAATTCGTACACTGGTACGAACAGGCCAAAGCCACCTTCAAAAGTGGCAAGGTACACAGAACCCTTCACGATAAAGCGAAGGAAACTGAGAAATACTTCTTGGGACTCCCAAGTATTGCAAGACTCGTGGAGGAGTATAATTCCCCAGAGAATAAGGGAAAAATCTCCTGGGAAAGCCTAGGCAAAGCCGCCTATCTAAAGTCCCAGTTCAAACCACTCAGGACTCCTGAGGAACGTGCTGCAAGAACTGCAGAATGGGAAGCGAAAGCTTCCAAATACTGGGAAAGAGACGCAAGTCTCTGCGCTGGACAACCAGCCCAACGACCACCCTTCCCCATGGGAAGAATGGTAGACCTACCATACTCCACACCTGAGCCAAGTAGCTCAGGAACACAACAACCTGCTCCCACCCAGGGAGCACCCACTTCGTCGAGCCCACAGCCCGACAATGTAGCCCAGGCTACATCATCGCATCCGACACAGCAATCGGATGTCCAGATGAACAACCCGGAGGAAAACCCTCCTCCAGGGCAATGACTCCACCCTTGAGAAAAGGGGAAAGTGACACGGTAATACGCCATCAAGGTGCCCATGAAAACACCTTCCCCCAACTCGAGGCCCCACACACAATACTGTATGTGAGGAACTGCAAGTAACAATTGCAGAAATCTCCACTCTGCCAAAAGACCCACATCCACCACCACTCGTGTGTAAACACCACTTACACATGAACCCTCATGGAACAAGTGAGGAACACCAAAGACATACAACCTTTGGGTCGAAATTCATTTTCGACAAACTCCATTATCTTTCTCCCTGCGATACCCATGTATCGCCATTCACTTCAAAGTAATGGCCCACACTCATTTACTTCTCAAACCTTTCCTCTCTCCTTCACTGACATGTATAAAATCACCCACTTAAAGTGGCAACAACAAAAACACTCATTGACAATTCCAAACTCAATGTAAATCAATTACTAAAAATTTGTTTTATTTCACTATCAACCTTGTATGCGTCGCAAATGCAATGCAAGGGGGAGAATATCAGGGCAATAGCCCCGAACCCCGAGTCATATGTAAATTAGATACATATAGTCACGTGGGTAAGCGGGAACCTCCAGGTAACTGCTTACACACCACCATAAAATACACATTCTTGTATCACTTATGGCTTTGTGTGCTGAGCTACCCAAAGACCTCACAGATACTCACCTTCAGACCTGACACCTTTCCTCTCCTCCACTCCTCTCTTCTCTCTCCTCCCTCTGACCCTCTTCCACCAAACCTCCAGCAAGTTACGACCTTCCGCTGCTGTCCTGTACCCTGTACTCAGACATTCCTCGGACTTTCAACCCCACCTCTGTAACCTCTGTAACCTCTGTAACCTCCGAGCTCCATGGATCATACTCGGCACTTTCGCTGTTTGTAATGTATCTTTTGCGTTTTCCCCTCATCCTTATTTGGACTGCTGCTTCTCTCCATTCTAGCCAGTTAGTCATCATCCCCACTTCACCTCATCCTCCTGCCCCTCTGGGCTTCGCCCTCCCTATCTCCTTTCGGATGTACCACAGGTTCTGACCTATGACCTTCAGTACTGCTCCGCTTCTGTCATCCCTTTGTTCCTGTTCAGATGCCTTTGTTCCAATTCAGACCCCCTTTGTTTCCCTTGTGCTTTCGTCTCCCTATTATATACAGGTGCTTGTACATACTTGTTTTGGACCTTCAGTCTAAAATCGACCTGAAATGCCCCCTAGAGACTTCCTGCTCGCTGCCTCTGAAATTAAGGACCAAATGGACAAACAGCAATGGCACAGCGCTCCGCATGAGTCGCTGAGGCCAAGGTCCCTCCTTGCTAAGTCTCCGGTTCCCCTCTGGAATCGTCCGCCCTCGCCCAGTTCTAACAAAAGTTCTAGCTTATATATGGTTCTCTACACTTATGTAAGCTTATTGCTTACACTCCGCCACCACGATCATACAGTTCCATGAAGCCTAACTTGGATTATCGCATCCTGTAGCGAAACTGAACCCTTAGAGGGCTGGAGGAGTCTGATGGGGCAAGGTGTCAGCATTTGCAACCAGGATGGCAGCTTTGGCAGCACCACAGTAACAGTGTCTAGAAGACAAAATAAATTATTGTGAGTGTTCCTCAGCGCAATGTGAGGCCTCCCTTTTCATAGTGGCAAATAGCAATGTCCTTTCATGATTGTCCTACATGGGGGACATGTCAATGAACTTGATTCCCATTTCATGCTGTGATTTTCTGGAGTGCTACCAAATGAAGAAATGGAGATCAGCTTGTGTGCATGCAGGACGAGATGCAACAAGGTAGCGTGGTCCTGGCCAATGCCAGAACCTCTTGAAATTGAAGACGATCCAGAGTAATGTACAACAGGCAGGAGAACGGGGATGGAGGGGGGTAAAACGAAAAACAAGGACAATGAGGAACAAGGGGAACAAGAGCAGAGGTTACAAAGGACAAGGAAACAACTGAAGAAACCTAGAAATGACCTGAGTAAGCGATCAGGATCCCACCCACCGAAAGCAATCGAAGGTCACAACACCTTCCCCTCAGCGAGACCGAAAGGCTTACTGGAACATCAGCAAAAGTCTGTTATGCTCCGGAGCATCAGGAGTGGCTGGAGCATGTGGGAGACAAAACAGCAGATTGGGCACTCCTGGAGCCAATAGTGTTCTCCTGGGAGGGGTTCAGGAGCGGCTGGGAGTGGTGAGGAGTATGCAATGTGCCAGGAGCAGTGGGAGGAAAATTTTGGTCTCTAAAAAGTTGAAAAAAAAAATTTAGGGAAAAAATCAAAAAAATTCAGGCACTATAGTGCCTTTAAAGTGCTTTCAGGACATATAATTATTTGCAAAATTGAGGAAGAAATGGAGAAAAATGGAAAATACTTTCGGAGACCCAAGAAGTATTTTCCATTAGCTGCTCCTGGACCCTCCCAGGAGCTTCTAGGAGTATCCAGGAGTATCCAGGAGCAGCTGGGAGTGAGACCAAGAAGAATCAGGAAAAATTAGAACAGCAGAAAATAACAATGCTACAAGGCTTCCCCTCACTTTCCTATTCAATTTTCAGACTTTCCCATCAATTCAGTTCTCATTATTTCTCAGGTCTCCAAAAGTATTTTCCATTTTTCTCCATCATTTCTTCCTCAATTTCACAAATAATTATATATCCTGAAAGCACTTCAAAGGCACTACAGTTCCTGAATTTTTTTGATTTTTCCCTAATTATTTTTTCAACTTTTTAGAAGTCCCTATTTTTCAAATTTTCCTCATTTCCCTCTATATTCCCCCCTCATTCTCCCCCTCATTTCCCCCCTCATTTCCCCCCTCATTCTCCCCCATTTCCCCTTCCTCCATATTCTGCAAGTCCGAAAGTGATTAAGTTGCCAGATTAATCATATATCAGGCCATAAATTTTGACTGTGTATTGGTGAGTCTCAGTGTCCTTGATGTATAGTATAGTGTTTGACCTAAATGTTAAGTAGTGTCTTTGTCACGACCCGGCAATTCCCACAGTCAGGTGATCACTCCCCACATCTTCTCCCTCCCCCGCTTCGACCCCGTCAACCCCACTGCCCACCTGACACCGCCTGAACAAGCCTGTCACCCTTCCCTGTCACCGCTACCTGTTTCCACGGCCTGTCACGGGCCTACGAGTCTTTCCTTATCACGCTCATTTATCTTGACGGCCATGCACGGCCGTCCTTCTCCCACACTCTTTGTTTGTTTTTGTTCCTTCTTAACCCTGCTCGCAATCTCCGTGAGATCTGGCGACTTATTTCTATTCATTCCGTTATACTTAAATACCGGTTGTACGCTACCTTGTACTTTAGTTCGAAAATCAACTAGGGTTACCCCCTGCACTCTCTGTCTGACCCAGTTGCACCTCCTGCCTCCTGAAATATCGGGGCCGCGTCAAGTATGAGGTGCAACGCTCACGAACGAGTCGTTGAAGCCGAAACCCCTTCCGCCGCAATTGTCATCCCCGCCCTTGACGGGCTGTTACACCGAAGCAGCGGACCTTAATGGTCGCCGACGGCGAGTCACGGTAACGTTTCCCATGCCCTGACAGTCTTGTTGTGTTAGTCTTGTGGTAGGAGGTATTCATGGGGAGTGTTCCCTCTTTTTTTTTTCCTTTTCATTTTCAAATGCTCCAGGAGCTCCCAGAAGCTTCTCACCCCTATACATTTTGAAGCATTAAATTGTATTTACTGGATATGTTTGTGCACAAAGCAATGCTCCATGCCCTCCTGGGAGTGCCCTGGAGTACCTGACCAACTCCAGAGGAAATGAGCTGTTCCTGGACCGGCCAATCTACTCCTGATTCTCCCAGTGCTCCCCATACTCCGGAGCACTCAGGAGCATAACAATTTTTTGCTGATGAAGCAAGGTAGACAAGCAAAAACTTCAACAAAAAACAGCATGCAGGCCAAAGGAACGAGACTAAGGAAGAGAAACAAGGGAAACGTCTTCAGCAGAGGATGAGGTAGAAGAGGGCTAGAGCCCTGTAGCATGGGCGGATGAAAAACACGCACAGGATTCATCTGAAGAAATTGACCCAAGAATGCAGTGGCAATAAACCTGAATCGGCATGACTGTAACCTCGGAAGGCACAGTATGCATAAGGCCGACAGCGGGTACGGCACATAAGATAAAGCATCACCGGGGAAAGTGCCAAGCGCGAAAGAAAAACAGAAAGAGAGCGTTTAGTCCGACCGCACACAAGTCTAATTTAATCTCGTACCTCCATTAAATATCAATTAATTTAAGAGTGAATCAGATTTCCAAGGAATCATGATTCATTGACGGACGTATGTTTCAGGAAATTGATGCAGATCCTATTATTATGTGGCCATGACAGGGGATTTGGAGCGGACGTTGGATATGACTCCTGTCACTTGCGAATCGTGCAGGCCGGGAGGATTTTCCCCCATGAGACACCAAGCTTACAGCTCATAGGCTGTGTGCAAATTCACGGATGAGAGCGTAAGCCACACTGAGAATCGTGAACAATGGGGGCAGCTAGAAAACGGTTCTTTATGAAATATAACGCAAGCGACTTCATCTATTCATCAAAGATATACAACTTCCTGGTTTAGCGTTATCTTTGCCAATGAAAGCGTTTCTCCGTAAGACGATCAGTCAATAAGATCAATCCATTTCGTTCATGGTGTAAGCGTGGCTACGAGAGACCGGGTCGCCGGCCGACAGCAAGGCTGCACGCAGGCGAACCCTCCGTTCATTAAGGGCTTGGAGACTTCAGAAAGAAATTCTCGCTCAGTTGAGTCCCCGAAAAGAGGGATGACTACTTACCCGTCACGGCGGAACAAATGTCCGAGCTCATGTATCCCAGCATTCACGAGGGCAGATCCCGCACCTGAAGCGAAACCATTAAAGGCCTGACTACCAATGCCACGTTCCTCGAAAGCGCGCCCGTCGAGTGCCGCGAGCCTGTGAATGATGGGATACAGTTCAACTTGTTGCATCGAAATTATGTGATTGCGCACTCACTCGTCACGGTGGTGGAACAAATGTTCGATTCCAGTTACCCCAGCATTCACGAGGCCAGATCCCACACCTGAAGCGACACCGTTAATGGCCTGGCTACCATACCCACGTTCTGCGAAAGCGCGCCCGTCGAGTGCTGCGAGCCTGCGAATGATGGGACACCGTTCAACTTGCTGCAACGAAATTATGTGAGTGCGCACTTACTCGTCACGATGGTGGAGCAAATGTTCGATTCCAGTTACCCCAGCATTCACGAGCCCAGATCCCACACCTGAAGCGACGCCATTGATGGCCTGGCTACCATACCCACGTTCTCCGAAAGCGCGCTCGTCGAGTGCTGCGAGCCTGTGAACGATGGGATACAGTTCAACATGTTGCATTGAAGTTTTGTGACTGCGCACTCACTCGTCACGGTGGTGGAGCAAATGTTCGATTTCATTTACTCCGGCATTCACGAGGCCAGATCCCACACCTGAAGCGAAACCGTTAATGGCCTGACCACCAGCGCCACGTTCCTCGAAAGCGGGCCTGTCGAGTACCGCAAGCCTGCGAATGATGGGACACCGTTCAACTTGTTGCATTGGAATTATGTAACTGCGCACTCACCCGTCACGGTGATGGAAGAAATGTTCGATTCCATTTACCCCAGCGTTCACGAGGCCAGATCCCACACCTGAAGCGAAACCATTGACGGCAGAACTACCGGCGCCACGATCCCCCAAAGCGCGCCCGTCGAGTGCCGCGAGCCTGCGAATGATGGGACGCCGTTCAACTTTTTGCATTGAAGTTAATGTGACTGCGTACTCACTCGTCACGGTGATGGAAGAAATGTTCGATTCCATTTACCCCAGCATTCACTAGGCCAGACCCCACACCTGAAGCGAAACCATTAACGGCGGAACTACCAGCGCCACGGTCCCCCAAAGCGCGCCCGTCGAGTGCCGCGAGCCTGTTGATGATGGGACACCGTTCAACTTGCTGCATTGAAATTATGTGACTGCGCACTCACTCGTCACGGTGGTTGAGCAAATGTTCGATCCCAGTTACCCCAGCATTCACGAGGCCAGATCCCACACCTGAAGCGAAACCGTTGATGGCCTGACCACCAGCGCCACGTTCCTCGAATTCGCGCCCGTTGAGTGCCGCGAGCCTGTGAATGATGGAACACAGCTCAACTTGTTGCACTAAGATTATGTGACTCTGCACTCACCCGTTACGTGCATGCTTCGGCTTCGAACCATGGCGATGATGACCATGATGATGATGGTGGTGGTGGTGGTGGTGGCGGAATGGATGGAACCGTTGAGCAATAACCCCGTTCAACCTGTTGGAACAACATTTGATGATCAGCTCCTCCGCAGACACTAACACAGTAAATGTTTGCGACTCACTCGTCACGGGCCTCTTCAGGAGCGCGGTTGAAAATGGACTTCCCGCCATCGGTGCGCTCTTGGTTGGCATTGGCAGCGGAAGGCGCCTCAACAACAAGCGGCGCGGCGAAAGTGGGGGCAGCAAGGAGAGCAGCAACAGCGATGGAAGTGGAGGTACGCATTGTGGATTGATTTTAGAATATAATCAAGACAAGGACGTGAATTTGGCGTGGTGTTCGCGAAGCGTAAGGATAATGCAAACTTAAGTGAAATCAATATGTGCATCCTGACTGGGGAGATCTCGCTTACTGTGGCCTGCACAGAAAGTCCCAAAAGGAAGATTTGAACAAAGAGAAGAAGAAAGCTTGCAACGAACGAGTTGTTGTGGGACTGAGACCAGCAGTGCAGAACCGAGAGCCTTGAAACTTTCCCCTCTTTATCCCATCTCAAGTGCTGTGTTTCTTTGTGGCCGAAGAACGAGTGGACTTTCCATCACGATGGGTGAGGTCAAGCTGCTCATGCGATGATCACCTCCGTAGCTCTAGCCACAATTCTTCCAAAACTTCCCACGATGTTCCATCTGAGTCGCCCACCGCACTTTGCTCGGCTCATGCAGAAACCCTCGGGCATGTACCGCTGATGCTTTCCCCAAGTTTCATTCTACATGTGGACTGACTAGCAGATCCGAATTTCCCAGAGTTTCTGTTGGAGATCATCGTTGCTAACGATGTTTATTCTCAATTAGTTGCTTCAACGCGGTATCCTTGGAGATACTGCCAAGACCAATGCTGTTGCTTTTGATTGATGTCCTTTTATTACGGGTTATCGCTATAGGCGCCCCGTCACATAAGACGCGATGCGCGACGATTTTTGGAACTCCCTCAGTTCAACCGTGATACGAGTACGTCGAGTGCAGTCTGACCCCACCAAATTCCAGACCAGAGGACAGACTCACACCCTATGCAATTTAGTCTAAATCCGGGCTGACACCGGCGATGTCAATCTGGTAAGCTCCGATCAAAAGCTTGGCGTCATTCCTGACGCCATCAGGCAGGTTAACACCAGTAACTGCCTGATGCGGCAGAATCCGCTACTCTTTCGCATTTTGGGATTGGCACTGATCAGGGCTGAATGTGGGTTTATACTTTTTTGGGTTTGGTTTGGAGTGCGAGATGACCAAGGTCAAAGGACTCCGGAAAGGAAGAGAATTTGCGATAATAGTGGACCTCGTTCTTCATTTGTTTTGCAGGGCCCGCTAGTAGCATACAGGAATACCAGCCTCTGTCGGAATAGACAACGCCACCGGCACTGGGTCTCGATCGGGCCCACAAGTGGGAAATTCGCCAAAAACGGAGCACCTTATCATCGCACGTTGTGCGCTCGTAGCGAAGTCTTAATTCGTTCGGTGCTTCTACTCTTGGTATTTAAGCCTTGTCCACCGGTCCCGAAACTTCATTGCCACTTTCCTACTCAACACTGGCGTGATATAATTGTCTAGTATAGAATTCGCAGGGACATTATTCATGAACTCCGCCTAGCTTATCATGACCAAGCCCCACCGCAAAGGAGGTATTCTGTGAGAGAACTAGCGTTACAGATTAGCGCTCAGTTCACGATAGTGTAACTTGATTGTCAAGAAGTATTACCTAGCGTTACAGATTAGCGCTAGACAATGAAAGACATTAAGCAAAGGTCTAATGAGACCAAGAATGAGACCTCACCTCAGTTCACGATAGTGTAACTGAGGAGAGAGGAAAAAACGGTCGCGACGAGTGGCTTTTAAGCCTACAACGCCGCCTATCAACAAGAAAGGTAGAGAATAATGGTAAATCTCCTGCGGCTGGTGAGTCCGTGCGCCATAAAGGTGGGACATCGACCTTGTCTCTAATACCCCCACTCGACATGCCATCTCACTCTCCCAAACCCATATCCTTCGCAAATTTCTCGACCTTTTCCTTCGACAGCACCTTGGTGAAGATGTCAGCTAGTTGATCGTGAAGAAATTTCACGTTGCCCCGCGGGACTTACTCCGTGAGATCCAACTGAATGATACAGTTAAGGTCACAAGACAAGGACATAAAATCATGGACAAGCCTGGCATCGAAACCAGGACCTCTCAGTGTGCTACCATTACACAACTCGCCCATTTGACCATGCCGGTATAGGCTGTTAAACTCTATACCGATGGGAACAGATATCCATTCTCCAACACTCGCCCTCAATTTGGGGTGTTAGCCTCCAAATTGAATGTACCATGGCTGTCCACCATGAAGAAATTTCACGTTGCCCCGTGGGACTTACTCCGTGAGATCCAACGAATGATACAGTTAAGGTCACAAGACAAGGACATAAAATCATGGACAAGCCTGGCATCGAAACCAGGACCTCTCAGTGTGCTACCATTACACAACTCGCCCGTTTGACCATGCCGGTATAGGCTGTTAAACTCTATACCGATGGGAACAGATATCCATTCTCCAACAGATCGTTTGTAGGAATGTATTCTAATGTGATTTTCTTGTTTTTGATGCATTCGCGGATGAAGTGGTGATGAATACCGATGTGTTTCGTGTGCGTGTGAAAAGCGGGATTGTTGGCGAGAGCGATTGCACCTTGATTGTCAACGAGTAATGTGGTCGGAATGGGAATGGAGAATCCTAGGTCAGAAAGGAAATGCTGTATCCAAACAGCTTCTTTAGCAGCATGAGTGGAAGCCATGTACTCCCCTTCAGTACTGGACAGTGCAACCAAGGACTGCTTCTTAGAACTCCAACTAACTGCTGCTCCTGCCATTTTAAAAACAAAGCCAGAAATTGACTGGCAATCGCGAGAATCTCCTGCCCAATCCAAATCCGAATATCCACTTGCATTGCCTTCCTTTGAATTGCCATTGTATGTTAATCCGATGTTGCGAGTAAGTCCCAAGTAGCATAGTAATCAATTAATTGCCATCAAATGTTCCTGTCCTGGATTTGCTGAATACTGACTCAGAGTGGTTATTGCATAACTGATGTCAGGGCAAGTTCCCAACATAGCGTACATCACTGAGCCAAGTTTAGACTGGTATTGGTGAGCATCAATCTGTGGCATGTCATATCGAGGTACTGTACTCACACAACCAACTACCGGTCACGCGTCACAGAGACCTCCCGGTCCGGTCGAAATTCAGGGTCTGTCACGCATCACAGCCGGTTGGTGGTTGGGTGTTTGGGTGTCACACCAGTTTTGCTGAGGCAAGGTGGCTGTGCAAGGCAATTCAAATTTTCCATTTCTGGAATGTATTTACATTCAAAAATGGAAAATTTTCATTTGGTCTTCCAAGTTTCTTGTGTGCCTTGCTTGCATTCCACGGCCAAGTTCCTGCTCATGAATAGGCACAGGGAGTATGTGAACCTTGTAAATTTGTTTGGAGGACTGGAAGTGTAAACTGGATAAATTCAGTGACAGACAAGTTCCCATCTGGAAAGTAGGATCCAATAAAATCACCCGGGATGTCGCTATATCAGATAGTCTCATCCGTACACAAAGCAATGCGGTGTGCAAGGGTAAAACCATTCATGAGATGATGCACAGATGCTCAGAAATTTTATGGGGGCAGTGTTTTCAAATGTTTAAATTTTAAATTCAAGGTGGTTAACAATTTAATATAAGTAATATAATTTGGACAACTCCGCAGTGCCCTGCCGGTTGGGTGTCATGCATCACAACAAGTTGCCGGTTGCCGTTTATATCATGTGACAAGTCACGTGGCTGACTAAGCCAGTAGTTGGTCGTGTGAGTACAGTAGTTTCAGGCCAAGAGCAACTGGTGTTGAGACAAAACGTGAATCCAGAAAACCGAAGTGTCAAAGGATGTCTTCGATATAGCGTGCCTGAGAGATATGGATAAGATGACGAGGCTGATCACATGTGATTTCGAGTCCGAGGAACCAGTGGATCTCTCCAAGGTCTTTCATCTTGAAGGCTGACATAAGGAGTTTCTTCTTCTTTTGAAGCAGGGAGAAATCGTTAGAAAGAATCATGAGGTCATCAATGTAGAGCGCAATGATGCAAGTTAATCGGTGCTTAGTGTAAATGAATACCACATGGTCTGAATCACAATGGACAAAGCCGATCTTTGTCAACTCTTGCTTCACCTTCAAATACCATGCACAAGATGCCTGTTTCAGCCCATATAGGCTCTTCTCCAACTTCCAAACAATGTCGGACCTTCCATGATCAGCACTTCCAGGTGGAGGCTGCATGAAGATCTCGTGCTCTAACTCACCATTCAAGAAAGCCGTTGCCACGTCCATCTGATGAACTTCAAGATCTAGACATGCGGCAAGTGCAAGGACTCGAATGGAGGACCACTTTACAACTGGTGCAAAGGTTTCACTATAATCGATGTCATATACTTGACTGAAGCCCTTGGCGACAATGCGGGCCTTGTAACGTTCGACTTCTCTGTTTGGTCCTCATTTCAGGGCAAATACCCATCGACATCCAACAATGTTCAAAGCATCAATATCCCTTTTGTGGACTGGTACATACGTTTTAGTTTCTTTGAGAGTGGTGAGCTCATTCAAACACGCTTCCAGCCATGCATCAGAGTCAGGGTGATTCATAGCCTCGTTATAAGTTCGAGGCTCGGTCCCCAATGCAGTCATCGCCCATGCTGCCCCCACTGACTCAGGGTCCTTAGGTCTATTGTAGGATGAGATATTAAATTGGTTGTCGTCATCAGGAATGGGGGCATGGCGTATACAAGTGGATCGTTGGGGAAGTTCAGTGAGTGTCCTTCCATCTCCTTTGGCCTCTAAATTTTCATCCCTTTCATCTAATCCTTCCTCTTCCTTTGGCACTTCATCATCTCCATTCCTTTCTACTTCCTCTCCTTCATCCATCGACACAATTACATGTGTCATCAAACCCACCTTTGGCACTTCAATTGTTACTCGCTCCGGTTCAGAAACACCCTCAAAGAAATGAATGTCCCTTGATTCAAGGACTTTATGCGTCACAGGGTCATAGACCAAGAAGGCCTTCTTGCCTGGTGCGATGCCAAGGTGAATACCGGCGAGTGATCGATCATTGAGTTTGTTTCAGCAATCTTTGGGGATATGGACAGTGGCTTTACAGCCAAAAGTCCGGATGGTGGAGATAGTGGGCTTGTTACCCGTGTAGAGTTGATGAGGAGTTATGTCGTTGGGGAGTGAGGAATGGGGTGAGATGTTTTTGATAAGAGCGGCATGTCGAAGAGTGTAGGGCCATGCAGTACATCCAACTTGTGATTCTATTCCTTTTAACATCGCAATGACCATGCTGACTAAAGTTTTGTTGACTCGTTCGGCCACTCCATTCTCTTGTGGAGTCTGGGGATTTGTCTTCTCGTGGATGATGCCGATGCTCTTAAGGTAAGTAGTGAATTCGTTGGAGAAATATTCACCTCCTCCATCTGTCCGCAGAACCTTTAGTTTTCATCCCATCTGTCTCTCCACCTCAGCAAGAAACTCCTTGAACCTTTCAAGAGCATCACTTTTGTTCTTCATGGGATAAACTGTAAGGTAATGGCTGTAGTCGTCCACAAAGGTAATAAAATACTTATACCCTTCACACATTACTGTTTGAACTTCACAGACATCAGAGAAGATTTGGCCAAGTATTTGGTCTGATTGGTGTCAGGGCTCGGTCCTCGATCCGGGACAGCCTGACCTTGGCCCTAGGTGTGTGCAGTGTTCCAGGTGGCTGGGCACTAGACCCTGTCCTCAGCTCCTCAAACTCACTGAAGGGACTCCAAGCATGTTCCTGCAACTTGGAAAAGGTGTCACATGGGTTAAGGTGAGTTACTTGCCTTGACCCATGTGATTTTTCCTGCCAGCTCACATGCGGGCTGAAGCTGTGAGAGATATGTAGGGATGGGGAGGTCAGGGAAGTGGGGGAAGTCTGGGAGGGTAGTTCTGGGGTGTGGTTGGGTGCCCTGACAGCGGGGTCAGGGGCCGATCCCTGACAATTGGATGTGAGTTTCAGTTGGGATAGGGTTGTGGTGATGCGACGACGCTTCGCACTCTCGACAATATGTCACTCCTTTGGGTGACTTGGCCCCAAGTATGTCCATTCCTTTAACCATTCCGCTGCATAGCATCTTGAGAATTGATTTTATTGAGATGTGACCTAGGCGTGTGTGCCATATGTCAAGTGATGCACTAGCGGTTACAGATTGTGCCACATTGGCACTTTCAGGAATGTTGGGGGTGGATATGAAGGCTTCCTCAGTAGCCACTACCTTTACAGGTAAGCAGAAGAGGCCATTTTTGAGATTAGTGACAGCGATTAACTCATGTGATGAGTTGGAGATGTGGCAAGTCTTGCCAAGGAAGCGTACTTGAGCACCAGAAGATAGGAGTTGTGGAATGGAGAGAAGATTATGGGCAATCCTGGGACAGTAGAGTACGTCGTGAATCATGGTGAGTCAAGAGGAGTTTCCAACGCTAAGTATAACCTCTATCTGGCCCATAATTGAGCGCTTATTTCCAAGGACAACTTTGCGAGGGGGATCAAGAGTACGATAAGAGGTAAACCAGTTTCAGTTACCACAGAGGTGAATCGTAGCTCCAGAGTCAACTACCCATTCAGTGTGGTGTCTCCAGCTGGACAAACCATCATCCGCAGATGCCATAAGCATTTCAACCTTCATGTCAGCAGAGGTGGCTACCTTGGCAGATTCTTTTGAGGTTCCTGCAGGTGGTGTTTGCTTAGCTTTTGCTCTTTTTGGTCCCTTTCCTTCAGATCCTCCGCCCTCTGCCCAACATCGCTCAAACGTATGACCTGGTCTTCCGCATTTGGGATTAGTGCACCGAACATTAGACTTGGGAGTGTTAGGTTTTTGACTGCTTGGCTTTGGTGAGTTATTCCGCTCAGGTTTTGGCATTTTAGTGACCATAGCGGCAATACTGGAAGAATGTTCCTTACGTTTTTCTTCACAGTAGATTTGGTGAAGAAGTGTGGCAGTATTTAATTGGGAGGAGTCATCGACAGTTGCAACAGTCAGGGTCTTAAAGACCTCATATGAAGTGGGAAGGGCCTCAGAGATAGCGATTGCAAAGCCAGAATCAGAGACGGGTTGACCGAGTACAGCCAGTTGGCTGCGTATCTGTTGCATGGCGTTGATCTGGGGTTCAAGTGGTTTAGAGTCATTGAGTTGGAAGCGATGTAGCTTGGAGGTAAGGATGCCAGCGTCATGAGAACCGAAACCATTGTACTTATCAGACAAAGCTTGCCAGACTCCTCGAGCAGAAGTTTGCTCTTCAACAGACATCATAGGTTCGTCATCAATATAGAGTTTTAGTTGAGTCATGGCTATATCCTTTTTTGTCCATTCAAGAAGTATTGGGTCACCAGTGCCGAGCCCCCCTGGCACAACAGCACCATTAGAAGAGGGGTCGACAACTTCCCAAACATTTCCAGCCTCGAGGATGAGTTTCATCCTAGATGCCCAAACTCGGTAATTCTTTCCTTCATTATCAAGGGGTTTTATGGAATAACAAGAACCATCAGTAGATATGGCAGTGGAAGACATGGAGAGGGGTGAGGTGGATGGGTATGGAGTTCACTGGGCTCATAACCTGTGAGAGAACTAGTGTTACAGATTAGCGCTCAGTTCACGATAGTGTAACTTGATTGTCAAGAAGTATTACCTAGCGTTACAGATTAGCCCTAGACAATGAAAGACATTAAGCAAAGGTCTAATGAGACCAAGAATGAGACCTCACCTCAGTTCATGATAGTGTAACTGAGGAGAGAGGAAAAAATGGTCGAAATGAGTGGCTTTTAAGCCTACAACGCTGCCTATCAACAAGAAAGGTAGATTGGGAATAATGGTAAATCTCCTGTGGTGGGTGAGTCCATGCACCATAAAGGTGGGATGTCAACCTTGTCTCTAATATATTCTTGATCACAATCTTAGTCATCTTTCATCCTTGTCGGCATGAGCGACAGTGCCTGGCTGTCACTCCCTGAATATCATCACAGCATGTTTGAGAACACTCATTGTTATGCTTGGTGGATCGGCCCCAGGATTCTTTGGATTCTTG
Source organism: Cantharellus anzutake (assembly GCF_015039405.1). Classification (NCBI taxonomy): domain Eukaryota; kingdom Fungi; phylum Basidiomycota; class Agaricomycetes; order Cantharellales; family Hydnaceae; genus Cantharellus; species Cantharellus anzutake. Next base: position 118,183 of record NW_024067128.1, on the reverse strand, counting down.
CTGGCCTTGGGACATCATATCGAAACTCATCGATTCATAGCCCGTCGCCTGCATTGTGAGCCAGACATTTATCTTGAGCCTGTTCATTCTCATCTTCGGGCCATGGACCACCCATCACAAGGTTCCGGTCAGTGCAGAATTCTTTCCTTCTATGCTTTCGGCACCCTATCCCTGTCTGCTCTGTTATCCACCTTCAGACCTGACATCACCTCCCTCCTCACTCCTCTCTTTACTCCCTTACTCATTCTATGTAAACACCATTGCCAATATTCTTTGGACTTCCAACTCCATCTCCATAAGCTCTGTCACCTCCAAGCTTCACCGACCAATCTTGGCACTTTTGCTGCCTGTAGTATACATTTCGCACTTCTCCCTCATCCCTATTTGGACTACTGCTTCTTTACATTCAGCCAGTTAGTCATCAACCCCACTTCACCTCATCCTCCTGCCCCTCTGGGCTTCACCCTCCTTACCTCCTTTCAGATGTACAGTGGGGGACACTCAAAGTCATCCTCTCAGCTCAAACCGATTTTTAGCTCTTTATCACCTCAGATTCACAATCTACAGCCCAAATTACGTTGATTTGACCCCTTTCCAGCATCTGGTACTTAAATTTTGTGTAGTGCCAATTTTCGAGGTTGATTCATAAAAATCTACCTAATCTGAGGGAGTTGCAGAGTCATAACACAGAATTAGCACCAATGAAAACACGCATGCAGTTGAGATCTAAGTGAGCAGTGACTCAATTGCCACACAAGCAGACTCAGGAACTGTGCAATGAGAGTGTTGCTTCCGAACAGCCCATGCAGCAGCTCAACCTGTCAAACCCTTGCAATATGCAGACATAAAGCGATAACTTTGGTTGATGAACCATCGGATAGTCTCTTTGGGGCAGTTATCCAATGCCCGGAATGCAGAAGCCTTTGCAGATTCAAAAGTTGTCTTGATCTCATCACGATATTGATATTTCGTCCATCCCCAATACTAAAGTTACATGGAAACAGAGTGAGTGTGAGGGAGAAAAATAAAGACATTGAGGGACATACCATTTCAATCGGGTTCAGCTCACAATGAAATTTTGGCAAGAACATACACAAGTGGCCAGCCTTTGTGATGCAATCTTCGAGCATGGAGATTTGATTCGCAAAATCATCTTGATGGCTGAGCAAGCGAGCCATACAGCAATCCATGTTCTCATATGGGCAAACAGGTTTACACTTAGCCCTCAGTTTCTTGACATTAAAGCCCCTTTTGACCAGCATTTGTTCTAAACCTTTCACTTCTCCATTGTCAGTTGTCATCTTTTGAACATGTCCTTGGAGAGCCTCAACAGGGTTATTCATCAGGATCACAGTATCCTTCTGAATGCGCTGTTTTCCACCATTCCCCTTGTTCATTTCCCAGGCATGCAAAGCATCTGGAGCAAGAGATGCATGGGCTGAGGACTGGTCAAAAACAAAGAGTGCTTGACAATTTGGGTGAGCCGCTTCAAAAGTTGGGATTGCTTGATTGCACACTTGTGCAATCAACTGATTGGTGTCCCACCAAGCATCACCATTTGAGCCTGGATAGATTACTTTGCGTGCTTCTTGAATGATCTCACCATCCTCATTGCAGTGAACCAACCGACCAGATATGGAGTTAATGAACTCCAAGATGTGGATAAGCCGTCCATGGCTCTTTCTTTGAAGGATTGTGCCATTTACAGGGAGCCTGGAAACAATTATTTGTGAGTCCTACTTACCAAATTGTCGGAGTTGTTACAGGTGCACACCATCCTGATTTCTTGAAATTGAATGCATGATAACAGCACTTATTATGATACAGGGCTATGATCTCTTTCTCCCCCTCCCGGAGTTTTGGTGGTTGTTCCTCAAGATCTGGCCCCTCAAACTGGGTCATGCGATGCTCATACTCGAGCATTTGAGGTAAGAATTCCTCACTCTAATACTTCACGACATCTGGGCGCTCATGGCCATCCATATACACTCGCTTTCAGAACTGGACATGCTGATAACCAAGCTTGTGTAACCAGCGGCATGCCATGCGCTGGCCCAGTGGCTTCTCTATATCAACATTAAAGTTGGGAAGAATTGTTTCATTTATGGCTGCTGCAAACTTTTGGGGAGTGATGGTGCCAGCTGCCTGTTGTGCAAGCCAGCTGTGGCATGCATGTTTTATGTTGGTGTCACTCAAGAGAGTATTGGCTGCTTGAATGCCACCACAGTGCAAGAGGGCTCGTGGCTCTCTATGCCGACACAGCTCATGGGGGACAACTCTCCCTAAACTCTACTTTCTCCACTAAACTCACTACATTCTCAATCCTTAAACTCCATGTGGGCCCTCTGGGATTCCACAAGGTCCGGGCTCAACAAATCCACTACCCACTTGTTGCAGGCTAGATTGTTGCCCTTATTCCTACTGTTGGATTCCACTCACTCACACCCACTCTAGCACATCCTAGCACCTTAGAGAAATTGGGGGAGGGGAGAACTTCTTTTCAAAATCTGGTATGTACAGGATTATATCTAATAATTATTTTTAGAAAGAATAGATGGGGAATATTGGTACCATATGGCACCTGGATACCTTATTAGGCGAAATAATAGAAAAGGGTAACAGTATCAATAAAAGAATATTGATCAATAACTGAAATGATGGCAAAATATGAAAATAAAAGAAAATAAGCGATATTTCAATGGATTTACGGAATTAAGAGCCTAAATTGGAAATGTGACTGAATAGAACTATTATGCGGCCAATGAGCATTTTTACCGATTTATTAGACGCCGTGGGAACGAGTGAGGCTGGAATTCTGGGTTGCTACTTGAGATTCCCATGCCTGCATGTACTCGTGACCTGCTGTGCCTAACTTCTCCAACACAGAACTCCATCAAATCTCCACCGATTGGGACGTTCTTGGTATCGTCAGAATCGTACGAATTAGGACTGATTTTAGATACCAAATTTGTACTGAGTCGTCACGTGAATGAAAGTGGTTTCCTAATCATAGAATCGGGTATCTGAGCTGAGTGCATGGGCAATTATCCCGCCTACAATGGCACTCAGGAGGGAGACTCCCATACCTTTCATAATATCGTGCAAGCATGCATAAGCGGCGTGCAAACCAAATACCAGCATGCACATGGTAAGTATTGGCAAGCAGAGCACTAGCATCCACTGCTGAAAACCCCTTGACCCGAAGGTTCCCATACTGCCATAACATTGTGTATCTTTGAATTTAAGGTCAAAGTTTAGCATGGCTTAAATCACCAGTGTTCATTAAACACACCTCACTGAGTCGCATTGTAACCCTTCTCTTTTGCTTCTCAAGCATCTTATCAATCTGGTCTCGCAAAACCTTCCAGTCTTTGATCCCCTCCATTACTCTTGGACCCGCTTCATCACCCCAGATCAATTCATCAACCTCTTCATCCATCTCACTGTCAATATCTGATTCATCTGATTCAGTGGCAGTGCATGCAATTTCCTTGGCTGTTCTAAGCCTAGTGTGGCCAAGCAGCTTTGTGGAAGCCGGAATTTGTGGTGGGAAGTCTTTGTTGCCAACAGGTGGGGGGTCATCTTCTATTTCGATTGCTGGGGAGTGGGGAGGGCTGGACCTAGGGGATACGCTGAAATATCCACTTAATAATGTTTGCCCTTTCATTCAGTGGTGATGGCAAAATTGGGACCAATGTGATTTGTTTGTGATAACAGGGCCAGTGCTGTAGGTTTTTCTTTTGGCTGAAAGATGTCAGTCTCCCTTGGAGAATATACAGTTAAGGACCTCACATTCTGGAATGGACTCTATAGCAAATGGGTTTGCTGTTCTTTTTTTTGCTTGGTTGTGTGGCTTCCAATTGGGGTCTAGGAGAAGTCCTTTTGCCTTGATTTTCTTCAGCTCTTCAAAAATGAGAGCCTCTTCTTCTGCAGTCAATTTATCTTCTTATCTTCATCATCTTTCTCATTGTCATTGTCATCAGTTTCATTTGTGCACATGAGCTGGGATGAGTGAGTGTCATATCCATCCCCAGCCATCGACTTCCGATCCCTCCAACTCCTCTGGTCTACCTCCGCTCCTTCTTCACTAACCTCGGAGCTCCCATATTCCGCAATCCCCTCAGTACCCCTCGATGGTCACCACCCCCTCCTTTCAATTTATTACCTATGCCTCCCTAAGTACAGAGCCCTGAAGGCTTCCAGACAGCTCCGATGTCTGCTAGCGCACTCCTGCCTCCACTGGGCGATACACTCGCTTGCCCTGCAGAGCCCACCTTCGGGCCTATCCCTCCTTTCCATTTCTGGGTTATCACCTGCCTTTCTGTTAACCCCATAACCCGACTCATCGGTAATATTCAATCAGCTAATGTTTAACCCTGTTAGCTCCACTCCGCTTGGCTCCACCATTTGTGGACCTGCCCTTGCTGTAACTATATATACTCAACTTGTACATAGGTTACACTTCAGTAATAAAATCGACTAGAGTTTACCCCCCTTCAGTTCTGGTTGCCAGTTTAGTAAGTTAGGGCATGGATGTGTTACTTGGCACAGCGCTCCTGGCATAAGTCGCTGAGGCCGAAACCCTCCGCCATGGAGACATTCCCTCGTCTCAACCTGGTCTCTGACAGTGAGCCCCAGAGAACATGCCCTGATTTGGATGTAAGAACCACTCTTCAGCATCAGAAAACCAGTCAGAATTAGAGTCATTGTCCTCAGACATCAGAGCTAAGCTTTTTGAGGTGCATTGTCAGTGTTGAATCAAGCATGCAAAAACTTCCAAATTTGGGTCACATTCATATTTTGGCTTTTTTGAATACTGATTGTGAGCTTGAGTGTAGAACCACAGTGTATACATCAAAAGCTGTGAATTGGCAGTTTTCCAGGCTGCAGTGCTTAATTATTGTGATAGTGCCAATTTTGGGTGGCACAAAAAAAAACATCAATTCTCAGGAAACTAATTATGCCCATAGCTTAATATATGCCTAAACAACATTCCTATGAAGTTTGTCAGGGTGTGGGAAAACGTTACCGTGACTCGCCATTGGCAACCGTTAAGGTCTGCTACTTCGGCGTAACAGCCCATTAAGGGCGGGGAAGACAACCGCGGCGAAGTGGGGTTTTGGCTTCAACGACTTGTTCATGAGCGTTGTGCCTCATACTTGACATGGCCCTGATACTTCAGAGGTCAGAGGGTGCGACTGAGTCAGACAGAGAGTGCAGGGGGTAACCCTAGTTGATTTTCGAACTAAAGTACAAGGTAGTATACAACCGGTATTTAAGTGTAACGGAATGAATAGAAATAAGTCACCAGATCTCACGGAGATTGCGGGCGGGCTTAAGAAGGAACGAAAACAAACAAAGAGTGTGGGAGAAGGACAGCCATGCACGGCCGTCAAGAAAAACAAGCATGATAAGGAATGACTCATAGGCCTGTGATGGGCTGTGGAAACAGGTAGCAGTGATGGGGAAGGGTGACAGGCTTGTTCAGGTGGCATCGGGCAGGCAGCGGAGTTGACGGGGTTGAAGCGGAGGAGGGAGAAGGTGTGGGGAGTGATCACCTGACCATGGGAATTGCCGGGTTGTGACAAAGTTCCAGTGCCATTGGAGCACATGAGTCTAAGAGGATGACTTTGAGCGTCCCCCACTGTACCATAGTGTCAGGGCACACCCGCCTGACCCGGGTCCACCCGGACCCACCCGGCCACACCACACCCGCTCCCCGCTGTCCAACCCTCTCCCTCTTCCTTCCTCTGTCTCTCCTCCTCTTTCCTTTCTCTCTTTCTTCCCCTTTCTTTATCTCATTCCTCTCATCTTCCTTTTCTTGTTTATTTCCTTCTATCTACACGGACCACCCTCCTTTGTATCAATGTACTATTGACCCGTCTGGCCCACACACCCCGGACGGCTCCCCGCTGTGCCCAGCACGCGCGCATGTAGCGGACGCTCTCGGGATCCCCCACGGGGATACCCGGATGCCTGCGGCTGCCTCCGAGGGTGATGTGGCACTCGTCATGTGACTCAAGCCGCATGTACATAAATGTACCTGAAGTGGGAACCGAAGAAGTAACCTTCTTCTCACATTCTCCACTTCAGTCTAAGTGGCCAGGGACTGCTGTCCCTTCCCGGACCCGCCAGCACGCACGCCCGGTTTGCACCCCGCGAGGGCCCTTCTGCCAGGCGATACATCCGGACCCCCTCTACCCCGGACGCGTCCCTGACACATAGAGTCTAACCCTTGACCCTCAGTACTGTTCTGCTTCCGTAATTCCCTTTGTCTCCATTCAGATGCCTTTGTTCCATTTTGGACCACCCTTGTTTCCTTGTGCTTTCATCTCTCCATTATATGTAGGTGCTTGTACATACTTGATTAGACCCTCAGCCTAAAATCGACCAGAAATGCCCCCTAGAGACTTCCTCTTTGCTATGTCTGAAATTAAGGACCACATGGACAAACAGCAATGGCACAGTGCTCCCCTTGAGTTGCTGAGGCCAAGGTCCCTCCTTGCTAAGTCTCCGGTTCCACTCCGGAATTGTCCACACTCACCCCGTTCTGACACCACCTGTCAGGAACTCATCTGGGGTTGAGGAGGCCCAGGTGTAGCGCTGTAGGCAGGATAATCACCCACATGCAGAACCAGCTCAGATACCTGCTTCTGTTAGACACTGGTCCGGGGTCGGCACCGAGGGTCGCCGTTGCGGGCCGCTATAGGCCGCGATGGCCGTGATGCCATGAACAAGGCCCGAGGGTAGGGCATTCGGCCTCAGCAACTCTAAAGGGAGTGCTGTGCCCCCTAGCTGTCTCTTGGCCCTCATTTCAGACTCACTGGGGTTGCCTTGCTGGGGTCAGGACTTAGGGGTCGTGGTCACATCGATATTAGAGCTAAGGTACAATAAAGTATCATACAGGATATATATAGGAAGAAGAAATGAATGGAAGCGGACCCGGGCCAGAGGCTGAAGGGTCTGGAAGCAAACAAGAAGAAGGAGCGGGGTTGGCCGCATAGCGGCTGGCAATGACCAAGGGTCAAAACAAACAATAACAGATAAATAAAGGAAAGAGCGTAGGGCCGCGATAGCGGCGATGGTATCGTAGCGGCGCTGGACTCGGAGTTGGGCCGGAGTCGGGCGCGGGGATGATAGCGGCCCTGTAGGGGCCAAGTGGGCAGGGTAGGGGAGTTGCGCTGGGCACAGTGCTGGAGGCGGACTCAAGGTGGGAAGGTTGGTGCAGCAGCAGGGGAGTCGGCCAAGTGTAGGGGAGCCTAGGGGCAAGCGGGGAAGTGAGCAGGGAGTCCTCAGGGAGGATAGGGCTGAGGTTGGGGCTCGCGCTCACGCTCGCATAGCAGGAACGGGCTCGGGCGGCATCGGGACAGGTGGCTAACGGGCCGGAATGCACGGCCGTGACAGCTTCCACCATTCAGAAAACCCCTTCCATTCATGCGATGACTCAGTACATATTTGGTATCTAAAAATGGTGCTAATTCATATGATTCCAACGATACCAATAATGTCCCAATCGGTGGAGATTTGACAGAGTTCTATGTTGGGCAAGTTAGGCACAGTGTCAGGGTCATGTCCAGGGTCAAGGCGGTCCGGGCATAGCGTCCGGTGCTGAGGACCTCACGGGGGGTGGATCGGGTGTGTGTACTGGCAGCCCCGATGTGGGACGGCGATCCCTGGCCACTTAGACTGAAGTGGGAATGTTGAGTTATTATTAAAAGGGGAACTATGCTACTTACCTGAAGTGGGAATGTTGAGAAGAAGGTTACTTCTTTGGTTCCCACCCCAGGTGTGTTTATATACATGCGGCTTGGGTCACATGAGGTCCGCCACGTCACCCCGCATACAGCCGCAGTCACCCGGGTGTCCCCGTGGGGGATCCCGAGGGTGTATGCTGCACACTGAAAGAGGGCTCGCAGCTCTCTATGCCGACTAAGCTCGTGGGGCCAAACTCTCCAAAATCCTACTTTCTTGACTAAACTTCGCTATGCTCTCGATCCTTAACTCTGTGGTGGGTTCTCCGGGATTTCCGCAAGGTCCGGGCTCAGTGTCCACTACTCACTCATTGTGAGCTAGATCACTGCCCTTATTCCTACTGTTGGAATCCACTCACTCACACCCACTCTAGCGCGTCCTAGCACCTTAGAGAATTTTGGGGGAGGGGAGAACTTCTATTCCAGAATCCGGTATGTACAGGATATAAGGAACAATTATTTTTAGAATAATTGATGAGAAATATTGGTACCATATGGCACCTGGGTACCTTATTAGGCGAAATAATAAAAAGGGTAACAGTAACAATAAAAGAATATCAATCAATAACTGAAATGATGGCAAAATATGAAAATAAAAGAAAATAAGCGATATCTCAATGGATTTGCGGAATTAAGAGCCTAAATTGGAAATGTAGCCGGATATAACTCTCACGCAGCCAATGAGCATTTTTACCAATTTATTAGACGCCGTGGGAACGAGTGAGGCTGGAATTCTGGGTTGCCGCTTGAGATTCCCACGCCCACACATGCCCGTGACCTGCTGTGCCTAACTTGCCCAACATTGAACTCCGTCAATTCTCCACCGATTGGGACATTCTTGACATCGTCAGAATCGTATGAATTAGGACTATTTTTAGATACCGAATCCGTATCGAGTTGTTGTGTGAATGGAAGTGGTTTTATAGTCATGAAATTGGGTATCCAAGCCGGCTCTGTGCATGGGCGATTATCCTGCCTACAACGTGTGCGCACTAGGTTGCGCCCTAGAGCCGTCCGGGGTCGTCCGGGGCTAGGCATGTCGTGTGCGCGTCGCGGGCGGGTCAATAATACATGGATATAAGGGAAAGGTCGTCCGTGTGAAGTAGAAATAGAAATAGAAATAGAAATAGAAATAGAAGTGGAAGTGGGAGAGGGATAGAGGGGGAAGGGGTATGAAGGAGGGGTGCAGGGTGGGAGAAGGGGAACTGGGTGAGGTGGGCCCGGGTGGAGGCGGGTCAAGCGGGTGTGCCCTGACACACAGGCATGTGCAGGCGTGGGAATCTCAAGCGGCAACCCAGAATTCCAGCCTCACTCATTCCCACGGCATCTAATAAATTGGTAAAAATGCTTACCGGCTGTGTGAAAGTTATCTCCGGCTTCATTTCTAATTTCGGCTCTTAATTCCATAAATCCGTTGAGAAATCGCTTATTTTCTTTTATTTTCATATTTTGCCATCATTTCAGTTATTGATTGATATTCTTTTATTGATACTGTTACCCTTTTTATTATTTCGCCTAATAAGGTATGCAGGTGCCATATGGCATCAATATTTGCCATCTATTATTTCTAAAAATAATTATTTCTTATAATCCTGTACATACTGGATTTTTGAAAAGAAGTTCTCCCCTCCCCCATTTCTCTAAGGTGCTAGGACGTGCTAGAGTTGGAGTGAGTGTGTGGAATCCAACAGTAGGAATAAGGGCAACTGTCTAGCCCACAATGAGTGGGTAGTAGATTAGTTGAGCCCGGACCTTGCGGAAATCCCAGAGAACCCACACTGTCAGAGTACAGCCCGGTTAAGTCTGGACTGCTTACACACAACTGATGACACACTTGCCCCATACCCACACAGCCTGATCATCATCCCCGGACTGGCACAGACATTTGTTATATTTCCTTCTGTAGAGTGGCCCCACTTTGCTGGGCATACTGACTTTATCATTCCCTGGGTAGCGAGTGAGGAAGATAACTTTCTTCTCTCACTTCCCCTCGCTGCTCAGCTCAGCTGGAATCCCTATCACAATCCGCTTTTCCAGGTTCCCCATTGAGACTGATCCTGTCCCCCTCGGCCTCAGCTCCAGCAAAGGCTCGGGATCCCTCAACTTAGAGTCCAAGCAGCTCGGTACCCTGACACACAGGGAGTTTAAGGATCAAGAGCGTAGCGAAGTCTAGTCAAGAAGTAGAAGTTTTGGAGAGTTTGGCCCCATGAGCTTAGTTGGCATAGAGAGCCGTGAGCCCTCTTTCATTTCTGGTGGTCCTTACAGGGGGTCACTCTCATTTTACGGATGTTTCATCAAGTTTTCACACATCGTTGGAGTTTATCAAGTCTCAGTTGGATCTTATGGACACTGGACTTGGAGTTTATCAGTCACGAAAGGAGTTTTACGGAAGTTCGAGAGGATTTTCATTGCACGAGTCTAGGAAAGGGTACATTGGGTATCTATATGGCACACATCGTTGAGCTGTTTGGTTTCCAAGCCGAGGAGCACAGTCCTCAGCATGAGTATGACAAAGTAGAAGGAGAGTACAAGAACGGAGAAGGAGTCCTGAAGAATGAAGGTGGAGAAGCACCTGAGTTGGATGGGATTCAGCAGGATGTGGCAGGAGTCGTGGCTGCAACTGTTCACACAACAGTTATGCACATGCCAGGGCCACGGAGTCAAGAAGTTTAGAGAGAAAGTAGAGGTTTTGGAGAGTTTGGCCCCACAAGCTTAGTCGGCATAGAGAGCCACGAGCCCTCTTTCAGCACCCAACACTGAGAGCCTGGCAGGGTGTGCATTGGGTGTGCATACTGACAGGCCCGATGCAGGACAGCAGTCCCTGGCCACTTAGACTGAAGTGGAAAGTTGAGAAGAAGGCTACTTCTTCAGTTCCCACTTCAGGTCTCTGTGGGAGATCCTGAGGGTGTTAGATATGGTGGATTTGGACAACTCCAGAGTGGAATTGGAGACTTAGTGTGGAAGGACCTTGGCCTCAGTGACTCATGCAGAGCGCTGTGCCATTGCTGGTTGTCCTGGGGGTCCCTAATTTCAGATCTAGCAGAGGGGAAGTCTCTCAGGGGGAATCAAGTCAATTTTGGACTGAGGTTACAAGTTACTATGTACATTGTATATAAGGAGGGATCCAGAATCAAAAGGAGCAAGGGTACTCCAAAAGGAGACAAAGGGAGCTGGAATGAGGAACAACACCGAGGGTCAAGGGTTTGACTCAATGGTGTTTCCCAAAGGAGGAGTGAAGGGCCAAGGCCAAGGAGGAAGGGAGTGGGGAATGGCTAGCTGACTGAATAGAAAGGGAGCAGCAGCCCAAATAGGAATGAGGGAGAATAGCAGAATTGAATGGAGCAATGCAATAGTTGCAAGGTCCAAAGTAAGTCTGGAAAGTCTGAACTCGGAAGTTAAACTCCAGAATATTGGCAAGGGTAATTAAATGGAATGAGCTAACCAATACAATGGGTATAAATGGAGGTGGGGTCAAAGTCCAAGGTCGGAGCTAAGACTGGAGACGGAGATGCAAATGGGATTCCAGAGCAGAGGTCCGGAGTTGGGAGCATAGGTGTTGCATGCTTGTCTGGAAGGTGTTGAGGTTGAGGTCGGACCTGGAATGTTCTGGAGTCGGACCAAAGGTGGTGTTGGAGCTGGAGGTGGGATGACCTCTTGGGAGTTGGCAAGGAGAAGGTGTCAGGGCAACCACACCTGACCATACAACCCCAGAACCACCTTCCCTGACCTCCCCCCACTTCCCTGATCCTCCCACCTCCACACACCTTTCGCAACTACAGCCTGCACACGAACCCGCAGGAAAAATCACGTGGGTCAAGGCAAGCAACTCACCTTAACCCATGTGACACCTTTTCCACATCATGGGAACATGCTCGGCTCCTACCCTTAGTCATGTTACAAACTGTATAGTACATTTCCCTTTTATAGTAGCCAAGTGGGGAGGGAATAGGGAAACTTACCCTTCTTCTCAACTCAATCCCTGCTTAGGCAAGTTGTAGCTACCTTCCATAATACATGACAACTCAATCCCCACTTAGTGAGTTTGAGGAGCTCAGGGTAGGATCCAGCACTTGGCTGCCTGGGACACCGCAAGTGTCCAGTTCTGAGGTAGGGCCGCCCCCGGACAGAGGCCGGGCCCTGACAGAAGGTGACAGAAGGGAAGTAGGGCTCCAGAAGTCAGTTTCGGAGTTCTGCCAGCCTGGAGTGGAGGTTGGGATTGTATGGATATGACAGAGGGCATCCAGTGCAAGCATGCATGCTGGGCACAGCAGGAAGTCACCTGAGGTGCCCAGGCCAGGTGTGTCATGGGTGCGTTGTGGGTGGGTCAATGGTACATTGATACAAAGGAAGGTTGTATAAAGAGGAAGTAAAAATAGGAAGAAAGTGAGGAAACAGAAATGAGGAGGGGGGAAGGAAAAGGGGGAGGAGGGGAGGAGGGGAGGATAGTGGGGTACCGAGTCAGCTGGGGCCGGGTGGAGCTGGGTCAGGCAGGTGTGCCCTGACACCACCTTTGTTTCCTTGCGCTTTTGTCTCTCCATTATATGTATGTAGGCACTTGTACATACTCAATTAGACCCTCAGTCTAAAATCAACTAGAAATGCCCCCTTGTCAGGGTTCAGCACCCTGCCCTGGGGTGCCCCAGACTCCCCAACCAATCCCTTCCTTCCATTCCTTCATTGTTGCCTTGTTGTTGCCTTTCTGTGTTGTGTATCCGCGCGCACGGGATAGCGTGGGAACTTTCTGAGCGAGCAGCTTGCCCAGAATGTTCCCATGGGTCACAGCCACAGTTCTGGGCGAGCAACTCGCCCAGAACGTTCCCACGCTTACTGGGCACTGCCACCTGGATGTTCCCTCTGGGTCACACTACACAACTCTAGGAGCTGTATAGTTGTGGGCATGTGACCCATTCCTTTATATAGCAACCATGTGGGGAGATGAGACCTTCACCCTTCTTCTCATCTCATGCCCCACATAGTGTGAGGACAGGTTAGATGGGGGTTGAGGTCAGGGAGCCCCCGAGTCCGAGGCCGGGCCCTGACACCCCTATGTTAGAACTGGGTGAGGGCGGACGATTCCAGAGGGGAACCAGAGACTTAGCGAGGAGGGACCTTGGCCTCAGTGACCCAAGCAGAGCGCTGTGCCATTGCTGTTTGTCCATTTGTGTTAGACACTGGTCCGGGGTCGGCACCGAAGGTCGCCGTTGCGGGCCGCTATAGGCCGCGATGGCCATGATGCTGTGAACAAGGCCCGAGGGTAGGGCATTCGGCCTCAGCAACTCTAAAGGGAGTGCTGTGCCCCCTAGCTGTCTCTTGGCCCTCATTTCAGACTCACTGGGGTTGCCTTGCTGGGGTCAGGACTTAGGGGTCGTGGTCACATCGATATTAGAGCTAAGGTACAATAAAGTATCATACAGGATATATATAGGAGGAAGAAATGAATGGAAGTGGACCTGGGCTGGAGGCCAAAGGGTCCAGAAGCAAACAAGAATAAGGAGTGGGGTTGGCTGCATAGTGGCCAGCAATGACCAAGGGTCAAAACAAACAATAACAGATAAATAAAGGAAAGAGTGTAGGGCTGCAATAGCGGTGATGGTATCGTAGCAGTGCTGGACTCGGAGTTGGGCCAGAGTTGGGCACGGGGATGATAGCGGCCCTGTAGGGGCCAAGTGGGCAGGGTAGGGGAGTCGTGCTGGGCACGGTGCCGGAGGCAGACTCAGGGTGGGGAGGTTGGTGCAGCAGTGGGGGAGTTGGTCAAGTGTAGGGGAGCCTAGGGGCAAGCAGGGGAGTGAGCAGGGAGTCCTCAGGGAGGATAGGGCTGAGGTCGGGGCTTGCGCTCACGCTCGCGTAGCGGTAACAGGCTTGGGCAGCATCGGGACAGGTGGGGAACAGGCCGGAATGCATGGCCATGACAATTTGGTCCTTAATTTCAGAGGTGGCGAGCAGGAAGTCTCTAGGGGGCATTTCAGGCTGATTTTAGACTAAGGGCCTAAAACGAGTATGTACAAGTGCTGGTATATCATGGAGAGGGCGAAAGCATGAGGAAACAAGGAGGGTCCAAATTGGAACAAAGGTGTCCAAATGGGACAAAGGGAAGATGAAAGCGGAGCAGTACCAAAGGTCATAGGTCAGAACCTGTGGTACATCCGAAAGGAGATAGGGAGGGCAAAGCCCAGAGGGGCAGGAGGAAGAGTGTCATATCCATCCCCGGCCATCGACTCCCGGGCTCTCCGACCCCCCCGTCCTCACTCCGCTCCCCCCTCACCAACCTCGGAGCCCCCGTATTCCGCAAACCTCCCGGTGCCCCTCGATGACCACCACCCCCTCATTTCAATTTATTACCTACGCCTCCCTAAGTACGGAGCCCCGAAGACTTCCGGACAGCTCCGACGTCCGCTAGCGCACTCCCGCCTCCGCTGGGCAATACACTCGCCTGCCCTGCAGAGTCCACCTTCGGGCTTATCCCTCCTTTCCGTTTCTGGGTTAACGCCTGCCTTTCCGCTAACCCCGCGAACCGACTCGTCGGTAATATTCAGTCGGCTAATGTCTTAACCCCGTTAGCTCCGCTCCGTCCGGCTCCGCCAATTGCGGAACCGCCTCCGCTGTAACCATATATATACACTACTTGTACATAGGTTACGCCCCAGCAAATAAATCAACTAGAGTTACCCCCACTAGGTTCTAAGTGCCAGTCAGTAAGTTAGGGCACGGACGTGTCACTAGGCACAGCGCTCCTGGCAGAAGTCGCTGAGGCCAAAGCCCTCCGTTACGGAGACATTCCTTCGTCTTAAAATCTGGTCTCTGACAAAGAGGTGAAGTGGGATGATGACTAACTGGCTAGAATGGGAAGAAGCAGCAGTCCAAATAAGGATGAGGGGAAAATGCAAAAGATACATTACAAGCAGTGAAAGTGCTGAGTATGATCCATGAAGCTCAGAGGTTATGGAGGTTATGGAGGTGGGGTTGGAAGTCTGAGGAATATTGGCAATGGTGTTTATGTAGTATGAGGTCACCAATGCAATGGACTTAAGCCAAGGTGGAGTCAAAGTCCGAGGTCGGAACTATGATGGAATCTCGGAGCAAAGGTATGAGCGGTGTCCAAGTACAGGGTAAGGGACAGCGGCGGAAGGTCGTAACTTGGCAGAGGGTTGGCAGGAGAGGGTCAGAGGAAGGAGAGAGAAGAGAGGAACGGAGAGAGGAGTGGAGGAGAGGAAAGGTGTCAGGTCCGAAGGTGAGTATCGGAGCGGACGGGAGAAGGGTAGGAGAGTGATGGAAGGGTGGAGGAGTAAGAGGAGGAGGGTGGCAAGAGGTGTGGTGTTCGGTCTGAGGTGAGTATCAGAGCAGATGGAGATAGGGTAGGAGAAGGATGGAAGGGTGGAGGTGGCATGAGGGGTAAGAGGAGGAGTGGTGTCAGGTCTGAAGGTGAATATCGGAATGGACGGCGGTAGAGTAGGACTCCAGAGGTGGTGAAGATGGGGGTCCGGGAGTTGGATTGGGATCAGGTATGTATGGATATGACACCCTAGAGACTTCCTCCTCACTATGTCTGAAATCAGGGACCAACAGGACAAACAGCAATGGCACAGTGCTCCCCTTGAGTCGCTGAGGCCAAGGTCCCTCCTTGCTAAGTCTTTAGTTCCACTCCGGAATCATCTGCTCTCACCCCGTTCTAACACTAGAGTTATTTCCCTCTTTCTAGAAGACTCAGTCCACAAATTAGGGCACCAACATGTTACTGGGCACAGCACTCCTGGTAGAGTCGCTGAGGCCATAGCCCTCCAAACACAGAGTCACTTTTGTTTGTCCCAAATCTGGTCTCTGACAAGAGGCTAGAAATAGGAAATTCCCATTTCCATAACAGTCTGAGTCTGAGTCTTACACAACATAGTCTTATTATTCTAATAATATAATGGACAGGATAACAAAAACACAGAAGCTGGAAAAACAGATCAAGAGTAACCTGCCTTTTCTTTAAGTGTTTGGAGAGTGTTTCCTAGAATCCGGACATCATCAGCTTTCTTGATCTCCAAATCATCATCACCTCGCCCATCCATGAGCTCAGGACACAGTCGCTGTGATGGATACTGTACCTCCCCAACCTTCCCACCCCAATCAAAGTCAATTAACATCACCTTGTCTTCACTGCAAAGGATGTTTGGTTCACGGAGGTCCCCATGAACAAAGTTAGCATCATGGAAAATTTGCATGAGCTTGCACAATTCATCTGCCCACTTCTCGTAGTGATCCACAAGGTTGTCAGATTCAAGGGGGTGTACAGTGGGGGTGATGTAATCCATGGCAATGCCAAACCAACCTCCTGGTAGTTCCTCATAGCCAAGAATTTTCGGAGCATGCCCTTCATTTGCACACAAAGCATGTAGTTCAATTGAGTACTGACGCGCAAATTTTACAATGATTTGCTTTGTGCCCAGATTGGCAATGTACAGATGGCGGCCATCATGTACATCGGGATGAAGCTCAAGAATCTGGAAATTGATCTCCTTGGTGTTGTTATACCCAGGCAGCTTTGAAATATATGGGAATTTGTAATTACCATGTTCAAGCTGGGGCAGTGTGTCCATGAAGTATGCTGCATCAGAGTCTATGTCACTCAACAGGCTCAATGCAGCAAAAAAGGCAGCATAAAGTGTCTTTCGGTCACGACCTTCACTTGCCGATGCAATGCATGATAGCGTGGGGGTGAGGCTGATGATGTGCCACTGACCGAGGTAAATCACGGCATGGAAGGTAATATAGGGGCCTGGCATAATGTACATCATACCGGACCCATTTGAAGACCCAGAGACGTTCAACTTACCAACAACAGTCAGACCAAGGCATGGGACTCTCCAACCCTTAAATAATGCTTCCCCACTGGAATGCTCCATTGCAACCTTGTGTGAATGTGCAACATAGGAGGCAAGCCGAACTACAGGCATTAAAGTGATGGCCTCACTGAGCTCATTTTTGAACTCAACGACGCAAGACGCTGCGTTGTGTGGTCCATTATAGTGACCATCCGTGCGAGAACCATCAATGTCGGCAGCCATAAGCTTAGGGCGATTGCGAAGAGAGAGGATTCCGTTCAAAGTACGCAAGCCCTCAATCTTCCTCATCGCCTCATCTGGATAGAGTTCAGTCATCTTCTCCGCAAAAGAATCAACAGCCAGCTCGATGTTTTGTAGATCCTTATTCAGGAGAGCTGGATAAGAACTGAAGAGGTCCCAGAAGCGGCCGAAGCCATGGTATAGGAGGGAAACTGGGGGGATTGAATCCAGCGTAGGACGGTCGTCCAAGATCCTTTCATTCGGCATTCTTTGCAATGACCCGTACTCGGGCTGCTTGCTTATCGACGAAGGGGCAGTTCTGGCGAGTTTAGATTTCCGCGCAAGATCGACCTCGTCGGAAAGTTGAGGTCGCTTGCCTACCCCCAAAGAAATGAACGTCGTTCAAGCAGGTAAGGGGCAAACACAAAAATCGGTCAATCAATTGCACTCACCAATATGTGGAATTTGGACAATGACGTGCAGACTTCCATCCTGAGGTCGAGGCCAGAAGGCGTCGGACAATGTCTGCATGGATGGTAGCATATTCGCATCTGTAAGTTCAGCGTTCTTCACACTCTCCTCATAACTGCCATCGAATGGGATGGAAACCATCCAGAGTATGATGGCGTCTGCGAAAATGCGATCGAGGGTGGGGCTTTTCTTCTGAATGGCTTCCTTGAGGGCGATAACTTTCTCTTTATTCGCAATGTTGATTAGCAAGGTGTGGCTGGCGTCACGGCCACGAATGCGACAGTACAGCTTGAACAAAGGAGGATCTGATTGTGACAATAAAGATGAGAAAATAAGTCACAGACAGAGAAAGTTCCACGGACCAACAACGATGTGTAGGTTTTGATTACTAGGTGGATCGGAGAAAATGCTGGACAAAGTTTGCAAGGACAATAGTGCTGGTTGGTCTTGAAGTTCAACCCTCCCCTCAAAACTGTCGGCTGGGATGGAAACCTTCCAGAGTGTGAGGTCGATTGCGTCAATGTTTCCGAAAGCGACCGACATCTTGTCCTTGATTGCTTCCTTGAGGTCATTCACATCCTTTATATTCTGAATTTCCACCGAGAACACATAGCCAGCTGGTTTGCCAAGTATCCAGCAGTTGAGTCTGAGTTTTTTGCCAGGCATAGGTTATTGGCAAGTCCAATAAATGTTGACCGGTTTGGATACCCATTCGGTTACAACCGTTTTTCGGCTTGGTTGTCACGTGACCAATGTGGTGTCGGAGAACAAACAAAAAACAAAAAACAGGCTAGTCAGCCAATTGACCCACCCTATCAAGGGGTGTTTTTTACGCTTCAAATAGGGCCTAAACGGCCTATTTCAATGTGGACGTCCTGGGACGTCCTGGTGATGCGGCTTGCTGCCAAAAATGGACTGTGAAAGGACTCCGGAAAGGAAGAGAATTTGCGATAATAGTGGACCTCGGTCTTCATTTGTTTTGCAGGGCCCGCTAGTGGCAGGGATACCAGCCTCTGTTGGAATAGACAACGCCACCGGCACTGGGTCTCGATCGGGCCCACAAGTGGGAAATTCGCCAAAAACGGAGCGGGTAAGATCGGTCGAAACGCCGGGTTGGTTGTCTCGGAGAGGCTACTTCCCTCTCTCTGATCATCGCACGTTGTGCGCTCGTAGCGAAGTCTTAATTCGTTCGGTGCTTCTACTCTTCGTATTTAAGCCTTGTCCACCGGTCCCGAAACTTCATTGCCACTTCACTAGCGTGATATAATTGTCTAGTATAGAATTCGCAGGGACATTATTCATGAACTCCGCCTGGCTTATCATGACCAAGCCCCACCGCAAAGGAGGTATTCTTGATCACAATCTTAGTCGTCTTTCATCCTTGTCGGCGTGAGCGACAGTGCCTGGCTGTCACTCCCTGAATATCATCACAGCATGTTTGAGAACACTCATCGTTATGCTTGGTGGATCGGCCCCGGGACCCTTTGGATTCTTGCTGGCCTTGGG
This sequence comes from Cantharellus anzutake, assembly GCF_015039405.1. Lineage (NCBI taxonomy): Eukaryota > Fungi > Basidiomycota > Agaricomycetes > Cantharellales > Hydnaceae > Cantharellus > Cantharellus anzutake. The sequence continues at coordinate 99,411 of NW_024067128.1, read as the reverse complement.
ACATCATATTGAAACCCATCGATTCATAGCCCGCCGCCTGCATCCTTACCTTGAGCTCGTCTTCGGGCCGTGGACCACCTATCGCAAGGTTCCGGTCAGTGCGGAATTCTTTCCTTCTACGCTTTCGGCACTACCAGTAAAAGTCTAGATTAAAATGAACACTACAACTGGCGTGTTATCGGTCAAGACATTGCGGATCTCCCAACGCCCGTATGTATATGTAAGTTCACCGATCTTTCACTCATGCCGTCATTCTTCTGTACGTCGTGACGGACTGTGCCGCTGTTTCCATCTTCATTCAACACGATCGTGAGAGCAAGTGCGTGGTGCATGCTCTGAATATCAGTGGGCATGTAAGTATTGCAGCATAGCTTAAGGCTCCGGCGCTTATACTGTTTCCTGAAGTGACGATGACGACGATCCCCAATCTTCATGAAAAACAAACCTGAGAGCTATCAACCCTTACGTTATGTAATGTGTATCATAATTCTCCTGAAATACTTATGTAACCCTGATCACCAAGTCGTACGCCCACACAATTTAGGACCTCACTCCCGCGCGGAAGGGATTTGGTTGAAATAATGAAAACTTCGTCGAGCTCGACTCAAGGGCTCGATTGCCACACACCACTAATAACCCTTAGTTAAGCATGTCATGGCTAGGTACAAGGAAAGTAAAAAATGAACTGAACGTCTCACACGTCGCATTGAATATTGCCGTAGTCGCATTCTCATCATCTACCCGAAAATCATGAATGATGAGAGCAGCGAGAAAAATGTAAGGCAAGCAACTTCATCTATTCGATCATTAAGGAAATACAACTTCCTAGTTAAAAATGGCCAGTTACACCAGCATTATCTTCGCCAAATGAAAACCGTCCCTCCACAAGACAATTATTTAACAAGATCAATCCATTTCGTTGATTTTGTAAGCGTTGCTACGAGAAAGAATCTCTGGGTTGCCGGCCGACAGCAAGGCTGCACGCACGCGAGCCCTCCGTTCATTAAGGGCTTGGAGACTTCAAAAAGAAATCCCCTCTCAGTTGATTTCCCGAAAAGAGGGATGACTACTCACTCGTCACGGCGGAATAAATGCTCGAGCCCTTGTATTCCAGCATTCACGAGGCCAGATCCCACACCTGAGGCGAAACCATTAACGGCCTGACTACCAACGCCACGCTCCCCGAAAGCGGGCCCATCGAGTGCTGCAAGCCTATGAACGATGGGACACAGTTCAACTTGCTACATCGAAATTATGTGACTGCGCACTCACTCGTCACGGCGGAACAAATGTTCGAGCTCATTTATCCCAGCATTCACGAGGCCAGATCCCACGCCTGAAGCGAAACCATTGACGGCCTGACTACCGACGCCACGTTCCCCGAAGGCGCGCCCGCCGAGTGCCGCGAGCCTGCGAATGGGACACAGTTCAGCTTGCTGCATTGAAATTATGTGACTGCACACTCACTCGTCACGGCGGAACAAATGTCCGAGCTCATGTATCCCAGCATTCACGAGGGCAGATCCCGCACCTGACGCGAAACCATTAAAGGCCTGACTACCAACGCCACGTTCCCCGAAAGCGGGCCCGTCGAGCCTGTGAATGATGGGACACAGTTCAACCTGTTGCATTGAAAGTATGTGACTGCACACTCACTCGTCACGGTGGTTGAACAAATGTTCGATTCCAGTTACCCCAGCATTCACAAGGCCAGATCCCACACCTGAAGCGATACCATTGATGGCCTGACTACCATATCCACGTTCCGCAAAAGCGCGCCCGTTGAGTGCTGCGAGCCTGTGAACGATGGGACACAGTTCAACTTATGCAATGAAATTATGTAACTGCGCACTCACTCGTCACGGTGGTTGAACAAATGTTCGATTCCAGTTACTCCAGCATTCACAAGGCCAGATCCCACACCTGAGGCGACACCATTAATGGCCTGACTACCATACCCACGTTCTCCGAAAGCGCGCCCATCGAGTGCTGCGAGCCTGTGAATGATGGGACAGATTTCAACTTATCGCATTGAAATCATGTAACTGCGCACTCACTCATCACGATGGTTGAACAAATGCTCGATTCCAGTTACCCCAGCATTTACGAGGCCAGATCCCACACCTGAAGCGACACCATTGATGGCCTGACTACCATAACCACGTTTTGAAAAAGCGGGCCCGTCGAGTGCTGCGAGGCTGTGAACGATGGGACACAGTTCAACTTGTTGCATTGGGATTATGTGACTCCACTCACTCGTCACGGTGATTGAACAAATGTTCGATTCCGGTTACCCCAGCATTAACAAGGCCAGATCCCACACCTGAAGCGACACCATTGATGGCCTGGCTACCATACCCACGTTCTGCAAAAACGGGCCCATCGAGTGCTGCGAGCCTGTGAACGATGGGACACAGTTCAACTTGTTGCAATGAAATTATGTAACTGCGCACTCACTCGTCACGGTGGTTGAACAAATGTTCGATTCCAGTTACCCCAGCATTCACAAGGCCAGATCCTACACCTGAAGCGATACCATTGATGGCCTGACTACCATATCCACGTTCTCCGAAGGCGCGCTCATCAAGTGCTGCAAGCCTGTGGATGATGGGACGCAGTTCAATTCGCTGCATTGAAATTACATATGTGACTCTGCACTCACCCGTCACGTACATGGTGCTTCGGCTTCGAACCATGGTGGTGGTGACCATGGTGATGGTGGTGATGATGACGGAAGGGATGGAACCGTTGAACAAGATTGGCCCCGTTCACCCTGTTGTAACAACATTGCTGATTAGCTCCATAGACACTAACAAATATTTGCGACTCACTCATCGCGGGGTTCTTCAGCAGCGCGGTCGAAAAGGGACTCGCCACCATCGGTACGCTCTTGGTTGACATTGGCAGCCTCGGTAGCGAGCGGTGCGGCGAAAGCGGGAGCAGCAAGGAGAGCAGCAACAGCGATGGAAGTGGAAGCGCGCATTGTGGATTAATTTCAGTTAGGATATAATCAAAGACAGGAAAGACGTGAGTTTGACGCGAGCGTAAAGATAATGCAAGCTAGTAAGGCGTAATCAATATGTGCATCTTGACTGGAGAAATTTCGCCTACTGTGTCCGGCACAGAAAGTCCTAAAGGAGGATTTGAACGAAGAGAAGAAAGCTTGCAATGAACGAGTTGTTGTGTGACTGAGACCAGCAGTGCGGAACCAGAAACCTTGAAGCTTCGCTCTCTTTATCCTGTCCCAAGTGCTGTGTTTCTTTGTGGCTGGGGAACTCCATCATGATGGGTGAGGTCAAGCTCATGCTGTAATAATGTGATTGCCTTCTGTAACTCTACCTACAATTCTTCCACGGCAGTGTGGCATCAGTCGCCACCGCATCGTGCTCGGCCGATGCGGAAACCCTCGGGCATGCACCGCTAGTGCTTCTCCCTTGCAGCGCCAATTCTACCGCGAGCTGACCAGACCCTAAGTTCCCAGAGTTCTGTTGGTTGCCAACGATGTTCATTCTTTTCAACGCGGTATCATTGCCATGATACGAGATATCGCCGAGACCAGTATTGTTGCTTTTGATTGATGTGCTTTGTCGATATAGGTGGCACTGATCTGGATTGATGTGGTTGCAGTGGTGGTAATTCAATTTTTTAAATTGATTAAGTAGGATCAGCAAGGTCTTCCAACTCAAAAATCATAAAGGCTTAATTATAACTGAAGTACAATCTAACTCCAAGTTCCACACCAGAGCGAGGTGGTAGATTTACATCCCAAAGATGGTATATGCAATTTAGTCCATATCCGGGCTGACACCGGAGACGGACCGGAGATGTCAATCTCCGATCAAAAACTTGGCATCATTCCTAACGCCATCAGGCAGGTTATGTAACACTGGTCACCAGTGTGATGCCCGCTACTCTTTCGCATTCTGGGATTGGTACCGATCAGGTAAAGAATAGTAGGGGACCTCTGTATCACGCGGGAATACCAGCCTCTGTTGGAGCAGACAATGCCGTCGGCATTGGGTCTTGATTTGGTCCACAAGTGGAGGATTCGTCAAGAATAGAGAACCCCTTTTTCCTCTCGCACGTCGTGCACTCCTAACGAAGTTTTCGTCCGGTGTCTCTACACTACCTTGCTCTTCTTGTGTAAGCGTTGTCCACCATTCCGGCCCCAAAATCCCATTGCTACCTACCCGACCCTGCCATTGTCCACTCGAATATAGCATTCGCAGGAAGATAAGGAACATAAGGGTGTATCAAATCCGCATAGCTTACCGTGATCATGTTCTACCGCAAAGGAGATAATCTTGATCGTCGTATTCTTCGCATCTTGTCGGCGTGAGCGACAGTGCCAGCTGTCACTCCGTAAGCATCATCGCAACGTTTTTGAGAATACCCATCGTTATGCTGAGTGGATCCTCCTCGGGATCTTTTGTATTCTCGCCGGCCTTGAAGGACACTGAAACCCATCGATTCATAGCCCGCCACCTGCATCGTAAGCCGGACATTTATCTTTCCCTGAGCCTATGAACTTGGGCCTTGGTCCATCTTCGCAAGGCTCCGGTTAGTGCGTGATTCGTTCCCAACGTCGTCATCTTGCTTCGCTTCAAAGCGGATGCCACTAGGATTGTTTGATCTTTCACTCATGACATCATGACATCATTCTTCTGAAGTAGGCTGCACTACGTCGTGACGCTCTCTCCGTCTTCATTCAACGCGATCCCGAGAGTACCGAGTGGCACATGCTCTGGATATTTACAGTGTCGTGGCATAACTCAAGGCTCTGGTGCTTATACTGCTTCTTGCAGCGACGTTGAACCCACGGACGGTACGGCGGTCCATCCCGTTCTTCGTCAGGCGTTCAAGAACGAACCCGAGAATTATTGTGACCGAATCTACGTCAAGGGTAGGCTAGACCTTTTCGAGTCCGTCGATCGCAAAAACAACCTTGAAGTTGTCTTGATCGCTTCCAATCCAGAGGATACTGTTAATACCATGCGTGGTTCAAGCAATGCCACCCTTGTTCGTCTCAATTGTTTCCACTATATCATTCCCCTCTCCCAAAAAATCACAAAGACACGCACCGGTATGCTTTTGACCTCAGATTCCTTTCACGCTCCCTGAATTCTGGTCTTCATTGTTCTCAACGAGGGACTTCACCTTGGTGGCCTTGTCAATGTTCTCTTGTGAATACCCTGCCCATTGCAACCAGAATTGAAACCGTAACTGCGCCCAAAAACTTACCACCGCTAAAAATGCGTCTAACCTGCTCCGCTGTGTCTTGAAAAACCCCTCTCGCCTTCTCCTGTGCTCCATTTACTCCCCTTTCGATGAATGGCTCAAGGAAGTCTCCTCCAGCTTTCGATGCAAGTGCAGAAAGTTGGTCACCTCGCTTTTGGAAGATGCGAAGTACTTTGTGAGCTGTAGTCACGTCAAGTGGTGCACCCTGAGAAACACAACTCAGCCGGCAACACCAATAGAGAAAGGTCAATGTGACGAACCTTTAGAAGTTGAAGTTTCCTCATTTCTTCTGCAGCCTCGAGGACAATGTTGTTGGCCTCGTCCCTGTATAGCTCACTCACCTCCTCGAGTGAATCGAACGCAATATTAATGATGTATCCTGCACCAGGTACGATTGCCACATAAGCTTTAGCTACGCTGCGAAGGTGACTAAGTGCGGCGTTGGCATCTTTAGTTTTGTCATGAGAGGGTGATATGAAGAAATCTAGGACAGGTTCGAGGAAGTCATGGATGGACGTGGCGGATTGAACGGTTGATTTTAGCCCAGAGAAGTGACAATACGCAAAACCAGATCACATTTACACGCTATGAATGTCAGTGCTGGGTATGAAGAGGCAGCGAGAACGTTCGCATACCTCCAATAAGAACGACACCTGAGCATCCGCCGCTGGAGCACGAGTCTTAGCGGGGGGAAAGAGGCTGTCGTTCGAGAAACGATGACCTAGCCAAGTGGACTCACCTGAGGCTCCGAGGTCTTCAGAATCAGCTCCCTCGTGGGAGGAAGATAGCTTGGCCGCAAGTAGAAGATGACCCTCGAGCGTGCCAAGTGGTCCAGGAGCAGGACTCGTATCCCAACGGTCAGGAGCGGGCAAGGCTGGATTGATTGGGTTGGCAAAGATTTTGGCAATGAACAAGGCAAGGATGAAGGCAGGGAAAATCAGCCTAACCATTCTCAGCATTGTTGATCATGTAGGTACGCTGGGTCCTAAAAGAAAAGAGGTGCTCTTTTTTGGGCACCTTCCAACACGCTCGTTTAAGTGGTTGTGCAGCAGCATACACCCTCATTTGGGCAGGAGGTAATTATTGGTCTGTGGGGATTTGACATGATTAATCCACAGATCCGCAACGGTAATCAGCCGAATTGGGGTTACAGGATAGGCAGGTTACTATGGAAGAAACCCGGCCTCAAAAACTGAAGCCAAAAGCCCCCTGAAAGCGACGCAGTAGCCTCATACAAGGCTACTAAGCTAAATTCACATAGTGGGAAGTAAATCGCGGTGCTTACTCTCTTTCGTTTTTCATCCATTTTCTTAGGTCCTTTGGTAATGATTACATACCTCGCCCGGCTCCTATCCGCAATTTTTTTTGAGTGTGCATTCCATCTCACAATCTCAAACTTACAAAAAGCTAACCATTGGCACGTGAATAACTGTGGGTAAAGCACGATGTTAATTATAGACGAGAAAGTGGACCAATGTGAAATGTCTCACGCTGAACCGAGCAAGAATTTGTAGAACATAGTTGCTTCAGGTGCCTTTCTCCTACGCATTCTCAGGGAGTCCGCCGTTAAAGGAAATCCAGCAAAAGAGGCAGGCACAGAAAGGGATAAATTTGTGTACTGAATTCCGTAGGCAGGACTCCAGCCTCTAACTTGTCGACCAAACCACAACGATCTTCAGAGGAAGCCTGGAAAAGGCCTCGAATCTCCTCCCCGAGTCCTTTTCGTTTCGTCAGAAGCTCTCTCGATCTCAACCCTCCTCCAACACTAAACATCGTAGCGGACCCTGTCCCTGGTCTTCCGAAATGAGAGCCAGCGACCGTGGAAAAGTCCGTCACTGATGCTGTTTGGAAATGTCACCCAAAAGCCCAAAGATTTCCTCGATGGTTAGAGGTTTGCTTGACATACGAGGGACTGCTGTGCCATATTCTGGGGCAACATGTTTACACGGAAATTACTCGCCCTCCACACTAGCGTAATGATAACATTAGGGCATCAGGTGGTAGAGCTAATGCTCGTCCTACATTTCTCCTCTAGTGACAATCCTGTGATCGAATATGTTCGGCCATGGATATTCGTCAGCCAGTGCCCTGTCCCTGAATCATCGAGGCCAAGTCAATGTCGTCACGCCGAGCGAATTTCACTCCCAGCGCCACCAGCAACGCCGGAAGTGATCTGTCCACCGATGCCGTGGCCCGAAGGGTTGAAGGCTCGTGCAGTGACCTGTGGGATGCCCGCCGACAGAAAAGCTGGACGCAAGGTCCTCTGTTCATTGAGGACTTGGAGGCTTCAGAAAGAAATTCCCCCTCAGTTGAGCTACCGGAAAGAGGGGGAAACCACTCACTCGTCACGGCGGAGCAAACTTTCGAGTTCACTTAGCCCTGCATCCACGAGTGTAGATGCCGCGCCTCCAGTGAGACCAGAAGCGATCTGACCACCACAGCCGCGTGCTCCGAGAGCGCGCTCGTTCAGTGCCGCGAGACTATGGAAGAACTTGTTGCTTCGAAACCATGAGCACTCACTCGTCGACTCACGGTGGAACAAACTTTTCGATCTCATTGAGCCCTGCACCCGCGAGGGCAGATGTCGCACTTCTAGCGAGACCAGAAGCGACCAGACCACCAATCCCACGTCCTCCGAAAGGACGCTCGTCGAGTGCTGCGAGCCTCAGCTTGTGAATGATGGGACACAGTTCAACTTGCGGCATTGAAGTGATGTGATTATGCGCTCACTCGTCCCGGACGGGCGGTGTCGAAGACGTAGATGACACAATGGCTATACTGTAGCAAGAAATCTTTTGGTGGCTATATTCTACAAGTGATTGAGAAACTAAGAAATGGAGCGACTCGTGAACCAAGAAATATAGGAGAGCCACTGACTTTGGACCTTCGTCGGATTGGAACGTCTGAAGAGGGTGGATCAATAACAAAAGGAGCTTGGAAAAGCAGCACAGGAGACGGGGGCAAAATATTTTACCACCGAAACTCCGTAGATAGAATCTCTTTTTGCAGCTCACGGATCTCATTATCTTGGCCAAGAAACCAATTCCTACTCACTGTCTCATCGACAGGCGCGCTGCGCTGCTCGATGTGCCAGGAAAGATGCACTGTGCGACCAAAGTCAACCATGCGGAACGAAGGGTCCTTCAGACTGCGACTCCGTGGCGGGAGCGTAAGCGGACCAGGTTGGGTGACAATATTACGAATGTGAGCAGAATGGTGCGTATAATTTGCAAGATGTATTTGATATAGAAGGGACAAGCATTGGTCCCTATTGGTTACTTGTCAAGATAATTCGTAACTCCGATCACTGAGATTATAGACTTACCGATCATCTTCTGACATTTCCCGTGAATCGATCTGTTCTCCGCAGTGCTCCATCAAGAGAATAGGGCTCAGTCCTTCGATGAATGCCTTCATGCTTTTCTTAGATTCTTCATCCAGATCCTTCTCATCTTCAGCATAGTACTCTGCGTCGTAGATGGGCTTGTAGTAACCATAGAATTTCGGGACCACGGGACCGACAGGAACGGGGTTTTTGAATTTGGGTGAGAGGAGATTATAACCATTCCACTCTTCGAACATGTAGCTAGGAAACGAAGCGTACACTCTCGCTTCATTCTCAAGAAGTTCTCGCGCTCTACGGGACCTGTCATGCGCCATTTTGCAAGCAACGGAAACTTCTCCAGTGGGAGTCCGAGCAGAAAGTGGACGGGGCAATCTGAGCGGAACGAGATAGACGTCAGAATGGTTCCCCTTTCCCAGCTTATAGCTTAAAGAGAGGCGTAGCTCCGCCGTGCGCAATGTTTGCGCCAAGGAAGAGGATCGTTGCTTGGGATCGTCTGCGGGAGAGGGCAGAACTCGACTGAATTTGACTGGCTTGTCAAGTATAGAGGAGCACTCATCAGCGACAGGCGCACGATGTGACGAGTGGTAACGAATGATGCCTCCAGCGGCATCTTTCACAATTAGTATATCGGGAAAGAACTCTAGTGGGATTTCTTCCTCCAGAGAAGGCGGCATATTAAGAGGTTTGGTTTGCAACGGACTCCCGGACCATCCACTGGTGACTGCTGAATCTGCGTTGTTCCCTTTGCTCATTTCATCTGTGACGGCTTGGACATTGTTCGCAGGATCAGCAAGATACACCCCGTCAAATTCGACGTCAGATTGAATTGTTCCATTCTTCTCAATTGCGAGTGTGTTTTCTGGTGAGTCAGATTCTGGGAGACCCTTCAGCAGCGGGTCAGGTGCATCCACTGGGGGGGTGACTACAGGAGTATCACCGAATTTCGGATTGTTATTTCCCACTTTCGGGTCTGTGGAAGGGAGAGACATACCAGTTGATGTGAAACTTGGCAAAAGATGGAGAAGACGTCGAACAGACCTAGGTCATCCAAATCCAATCTATTTCCCTTCGCATCCGCAAACCAAAATGCATTCTTATCAAACTTGGTAGAGATAAGTCTAGTAGTGTCCTCCCCACACCCTTCACAGTCAGGAAGGTCTTTCCTGTCGCAAGTCTTACATTGCGAGCTTGTCACATCCTCATCAGGAATTTGAAGAATGTCAGCCCCAGGTGCTCCTAGTACTCCTAGGAGCGAACTATCCTGCAGGCACGCGTCCCGGTAATCTTGATCTGGGACAACGGCTTCTAGACCTGAACCAAAAAAGGTGCAAATCAGTGAACGGTCTTCGATTGGAGGCGAATTTATCTACGTAAGAGGGCTGCGCTGAATACACACGGCATATTAGGATCAGCGAACCATGCTGTCGACTTTCCTTTTCTGTCCTCGATGAACTTCGGTTTGTGTGTATCATAGCGGACGACATAGATAACTGGAGGGGATTAACGGTGCACTCGGAACAATGGAGCGTTCCGTCGTCGAAACACGTAGGGCAGTTCAGTTTGGCGAGGAAATAAGCTTCACTGACATCCCTGAAAACAATAAGCTTTGACCCATCATGTATAGAAACCTTCCTCTTGCTTAATGCCTCCCGAATGAGTTCTCTTCGACCTGGCGGCCAGTCTTTGTTAAATCCTTTTTCAACTTGGTAATGAAACGGATGTGAATGTGAGCCCCAATCAACATCGACACATACGTACGAAGTTTCATAAACGCATCTCTGTTGGAGAGTGACTTGGTTTTCTCCTCGCTATCGGAGTCAACGTCGATAAGGACCGTATGACAGTCGAATTCGTCACCGTCAGAGTCATAGTCCGATCCCGGATCGACGATTCCAAAACCGTATTTCTTACCCTCCGCCTTCATTCGCTTAGGGAGTTTTAACAGTGGCCAAGGTTTTCTTTTCCTAGGAGGAGGCTCCCTCTTGTTCCACACTCTATCGTCGTAGTTCTCTCCAAATTCCCGTATCATACTTCGTGACCAGATTGTCATGACATTCATGTCCACAATACGAGCAATCCAAAAAAAGTCGTCGAGGCTATGGGCCCATATTTGACGGTTAGGCGTTCGTTGGCCATGAGGAGGACTCCTCTTATCCAGAAACGGACCATTTGGATTGCGAAGCCATTGATGTCGAACTCTGCGTCTGGATTCTGACATCGAGGATATGACCTGTCTAAGGCTAAAAATGAAGGGTGGACTATACGAGACAAAGAAATGACAAATCACCAAGTTTTGTGGTCGGCAGTGAAAAACTGGTTCAGTGGGCTGACCGGAATCAAAAAAAGAGGCGGATATTATAAGTACTAAATCCTAGGATATAAGTAAAAGGAACCAGAATTCAAGATCAAACTCTTCTAATCAATCGCCATTAGGAGGTGCAATTAGAAGCATGCTCTAATCGTTAGATAACCGTGTCTAGCAACTTAAAGGAGGCGGCGTCTTGCCTGCCGCACGTGCACTAATATAATGTCCATTATTTGTAAGGACAAAGACACACACACAACGCCTCGAAGGCGCTGACCGACGAGCTGAAGGAAGTAACTAGGGGGGCATGACAAAGGAACAGTGATGATGACGTCGGACAGCGGAGGGGTGCTACTCCTTCAACACCAATTTAGCGACCACACTCACTGCTGGTTTCGATCGGATTGCCTGTCTGTATCCATTAATCTAGTGCCCGTGACTTCGATGCTCATATTTTGGGTAGGCTCGGTGGGTAGACTCGGAAGTTGACTGAAAGACTATATGAGGGATTGAGTGGGTCGCGGTCAAAGGAGGAAAGCAGCAGAGCTTTTACCGGTTCTGGGATAGTATTTCACGTCGCAGGTTCCGGATCTCTCCGTATTGCACATCATGCCAATTACAGATATCCCCCTCCCCAGGTTTCACAATGCCATGCTGCTCGAGATAGCGAGAGAAATCGATCGTGCGACCAAAATCAACCAGGCGGAACGAAGGGTCTTTCAAACTGCGATGCTCTGGCGGGAGAGTGAGTGGTCCAGGTTGGACTACAATGTTACGAATATGAGCAGAGTTGTGTAAATAATCCTCAAGATGCAGTCTGTGTGGAAGGGACAAGCATTGGTCCCTTCGGACTGCTCGTCAGCGTCGCTCTTCACTCAATGGATGAGGTAGAGATTCACCGATCATCCTCAGGCATCTCCTTTGAATGGATCTGCTCTCCACAGTTCTCCATCAAGAGAATGGGGCTCAGCCCTTTGATGAACGCTTTCATGCTTTTCCTGGATTCTTCATCAAGATCCTTCTCTTCCTCGGCATAGTACTCTGGGTCGTAAATGGCCTTGTAGTAACCGTAGAATTTCGGAGCCACGGGACCAACAGGCACAGGATTCCTGAGTTCAGGCGTAAGGAGATTATATCCATTCCACTCTTCGAACATGTGGCTAGGGAGCGAAGCGTATACCCTCGCTTCATTCTCAAGAAGCTTCCGTGCTTCAGAAGACCTGTCATGCGCCAGTTTGCAAGCAACAGAAACTTCTCCAGTAGGAGTGCGAGCAGAAAGTGGATGGGGTAATCTGAGCGGAACGAGATAGACGTCAGAATGGTTCCCCTTTCCCAGATTATAGCTTAAAGAGAGGCGTAGCTCCGCCGTGCGCAATGTTTGCGCCAAGGAAGAGGATCGTTTCTTGGGATCGGCTGTCGGGGAGGGCAGAACTCGTCTGAATTTGACTGGCTTATCAAGTATAGAAGAGTACTCATCAGCGACAGGCGCACGATGTGACGAGTGGTAACGAATGATGCCTCCAGCGGCATCTTTCACAATTAGTATATCGGGGAAGAACTCTAGTGGGATTTCTTCCTCCAGGGAAGGTGGCATATTAGGAGGTTTGGTTTGCAACAGACTCCCAGGCGCGTCACTGCTGGCTGCGTTGTTCTCTTCGTTCTTTCCATCTGTGGCAGCTGGGACATTGTCTGCAAGATCGGCAAGGTGCACCCCGTCAAGTAGCTCAGGTGCATCCACTGGGGGCCTGACTACAGGAGTATCACCAAATTTCGGATCGTCACTTCTCGCTTTCGGGTCTGTGGAAGGAAGAGACGTTCCAGTTGATGCCAGAGTCATCCCATTACAAATCTTACATTGCGAATTTGTCACATACTCGTCAGGAATATGAAGAATTTTGGTCCCGAATATTACTCCAAGCGAATCTAAACCCTCCTGCAAAGAATTTTGATCTGAGACAACGACCCCTATACCTGAACAAAAACGGTGTAGGTCAGTGAGAACGATCTTCATTTGGAGGCGAATTTTATCTACGTATGAGGGATTCGCTGAATATGCACGGCATATTAGGATCAGCAAACCATGTCGTCGACTTTCCTTTTCTGTCTTCGATGAACTTCGGTCTCCGTGTATTGTAGCGGACAACATAGATAACTGGAGGGGGGTTAACAGTGCACTCGGAACAGAGGGTGAGTCCGACGTCGGAACATGTAGAGCAGTTCAATTTAGCAAGGAAATAAGCTTCACTGACGTCCTTGAAAACAATAAGCTTTGGCCCATCATGTACAGAAATCTTCCGCTTGCTTAAAGCCTCGTGAACGAGTTCTCTTCGACCCGGTGGCCAGTCCTTGCCAAATCCCTTCTCAACTTGGTAATGAAATCGGTATGAATGGGAACCCCGATCAATATCGATACATGGACGTACGAAGTTTCTGAAAGGCATCTCTGTTAGAAAGTAACCGAGTTTTCTCGTCGTTGTCGGAGTCAACATCGATAAGGACCGTATGGCACTTGAACTCATCGTCACTGTCGACATCTGATCCCGGATCGACGACTCCGAAACCATATTTCCTACTCTCTGCCTTCATTCTTTTAGGAAGTTTAAGAAGGGGCCAAGGTTTCCTTTTTCTCGGAGGAGGCTCCCTCTTGTTCTCGTTATCATCGTAGTTCTCTCCGAGTTCCCGTATCATGCTTCGCGACCAGATTGTCATGAGAGGCACCACTGGATCACGAGAAATCCAAAAAAAGTCATCGAGGCTATGGCCCCAGATATGACGGTTAAGCGGTCGATAGCCACGGGGAGACTTGTCCTTATACAGAAATGAGCCATTCGGAGGGCGAACCCATTTCCATTCGACCTGGCGCTTGGATTCCAGCTCTGGCATTCGAGAGAGTGATCTATTCGAACGCTAGAGTGAACCGCTAAGGTAGTAGTGCACGAGTTTGGCAGCAGACCAAGAATGGCAGCAACCTCAACAACGTGAGTAATCGCAATGCTCGATATCTGGACTTCAAAAATGACCTCCCCAGGCTAAGCGCGGAAGGACAGAACTACTGTATGAGAGATAGGGGAATACCAGATGGGCTAAATTTGATGGTTGGCCAGTTTTATATGTAATACAGAGTAGCGGGAATTCCCGCTACTCTGCAGTCTTGCAAATTTAGGTGCACAGGGTCCCATTATGACAATATAATTCACTCCCTTATAACTCCGTTAGCTCACACCCCATAAGTACGACTTCTGCATGAAGAATGTACTGAAGACAGTAGGGGAAGAGTGTTCGTAACGCAAAGAGCGAAGACACGATGTCATATCCATAAATCCAAAACCAAACGTCGAAAGGCAGTTGTGCGGAGAGTGGCGTCCACCAGTTATTTCCCGTAGCGGGTCCTACAAATTTTTCGCCCGAGACTGAATTCGTTTTCTGGCAAGGTCCTCCATTATTGCAAATTCTCAATAACCCAAGGTCCTCTAATCATTATTCTCATCCCACTTCGTCCATTCTTTCTACTCTCGATCGTTACCCTTCCTCACTCCCACAATATTGCTTTCCATTCCACCGATGGTGACGGTCAGCAATCGTTCCAAACTGGCAGAGGTGGCTGTCTTCGGTATTGTCATGAAAGCACAAATGTCAGACTGCAGCAACCAGAAATGTGAAAGGAACATTGTGTACGTGTTTGTCGTTCAACTGTCACTGTCACTAAGTCCTCGTCCTCACCGTAAGTCAAGTCATTGGAACGGCCTATTTCCTTCGTCAGATGGAAGATCTAACACCATTCCTCAGTTCTCGCGCATGAAACACGGTCCTGCTGTGTGCATCGGAAACAAGCGTTTCGCCTTAGAAGATCTGGAGGGTCCCGTGCCTAAGAGGTCCATTCTTTTCCATCTGCTAATATGGATGGCACACTCTGCCGCGTCAGGCGGCGCCCACCAGTTATTCGTGTTCGATCATGTGTACAGCGAATGTGTATATGTAGCTGTGCAACCGTGCACAACCAAGCGCTGATAATAAAGAATTTACTGAAATTATCTGGGACTAAACGAGCGCGTGCCCCATTGAATCGACACAACCATGCACTTTGGGAACCCTACAGAGTATAAAGTAGACTGTGATGAATAAGCTCCCGGTTTTAGATCAATACAAGGGAAGAGAAGTTGGGTGTTGATGGCACATATGATCTTTTAATTTTTTGCTTACGCGCGCTGCGTTGGATTATTGGTACTAAAATATAATAACGGACAGCGCTCCGGCAGAACTTTCCAATATAACCTTGTTTGGTTTGATGACAAGTGCTCGTCACCTTCAGGCTCAAGCTCTGCAAATTCTTCCACATTCGTGGCGCGATCGCCATACAGGAAATCTTGAGATGCTAGGCAGTCATATTTTACAAGGTGGGATGGCCCGAAACCCTACGAGACTAAGGAATTGAGTGGGTCGTGAACCAAGAAAAGCAGCAGAGCCGGTGACTTTTGAACCTTCATCGGATTGGGGCGTCGGCAAGGGTTGGCTAATGTGGCAAGACGAGCCTGGAAAAGCAAGCTAACAAGAGGGAGAAGCCCCCCATCTTTACAACCACGAGTACCGGGACCGAATCTCATGTCCCAGATTCCGGAGCTCGTTGAGTTGCGGATTGTACCAACGGTCATAGTAAACTCCCCAATGCTTACGCTGCTCGACATCGTGGACGAAATCTACCGTGCGACCAAAGTCAATCATGCGGAATGAAGGGTCCTTCAGACTACGACGGTGTGGCGGGAGTGTAAGCGGTCCAGGTTGAACTACAATGTTACGAATGTGAGCAGAATTGTGTCTATAACCCACGAGATGCAGACGGTATAGAAGGGACATGCATTCGTCCCTTTAGTGACTTGTTAACATAATTGCTCTTGACTTCGGTGAATGAAATAGAGATTTACCGATCATCTTCAGGCATCTCTGTGGGATCGATCTGCTCTCCACAGTGTTCCATCAAGAGAATGGGGCTTAATCCTTCGATGAATGCTTTCAGGCTTTCCTTGGACTCTTCATCCAGATCCTCCTCATCTTCAGCATAGTACTCTGGGTCGTAGACTGCCTTGTAATAACCATAGAATTTCGGGACAACGGGGCCGACAGGGACGGTTCGATGCCTGAAATAGGGACTGAGGAGATTATATCCATTCCATTCTTCAAACATGTGGCTAGGGAGCGAAGCATATATTCTCGCTTCATTCTCGAGAAGTTCCCGTGCCTCATAAGACCTGTCATGCGCCATTTTGCAAGCAACGGAAACTTCCCCAGTGGGAGTCCGAGCAGAAAGTGGACGGGGTAATCTGAGTGGAACGAGATAGACATCAGAATGGTTCCCCCTTCCTAGCCTATAAGTTAAAGAGAGGCACAGCTCTGCCACACGCAAGGGTTGCGCCGAGGAAGACGATTGTTGCTTAGGATCGTCTGCGGTCCGGGGAGAGGGCAGAACTCGTCTGAACTTGACTGGCTTGTCAAGTATAGAAGAGTGCTCGTCGGCAAAGGGCGTACGATGCGACGAGTGGTAACGAATGATGCCTCCAGCCGCATCTTTCACAATTAGTATATCGGGAAAGAATTCTAGTGGAATTTCTTCCTCCAGGGAAGGTGGCATATTAGGAGGTTTGGTTGGCAACGGACTTCCGGGCTCCTCTCTGGTGGCTGCTGAATCTGCGTTGTCCTTCTCGCTCTTTTTATCTGTGGCGGCTGTGACATTGTCTGCACGATCAGCAAGGCGCTCCCCGTCAAATTTGACGCCAGCTTGAATTGCTCCGCTCTTCTCAATTGCGAGCGTGTTTTCTGGTAGGACAGATTCTGGAAGACCTTTGAGCAGCGGATCAGGGGCATCCACCAGTGGGAGGGTGACTAGAGGAGAAGCACCAAATTTCGGATCGTCACCTCCCACTTTCGGGTCTGTGGAAGGAAGAGACATCCCAGTTGATGCGAAACTTGGCTAAAGATGGAGAAGACGTCGAACAGACCTAGGTCATCCGATCCTCTTACCCTATTTTCGCTCGGATCCGCAAACCAAGACTTCCCATTTTCATCGGACTTGGTAGAGATAGGTTTAGTAGTGTCCTCCCCACACCCTTCACAGTCAGGAAGGTCTTTCCCGCAAGTCTTACATTTCGAACCTGTCACATTCTCGCCAGGAATACGAAGAATTGTGGTCCCAAGTACTCCTATGAGCGAACCATCCTGCACGCACGCGTCCCGGTAATTTCGATCTGGGGCAATGGCCCCTAAACCTGAACCCAAAAAGGGTGTAAATCAGTGAACAGTCTCCAATGGATTTACCTACCTGAGATGGCTGCGCTGAATATACATGGCATATTAGGATCAGCGAACCATGCCGTCGATTTCCCTTTTCTATCTTCAATGAACTTCGGTTTTCCTATATTGTAGCGCACAACATAGATAACTGGAGGGGGATTAACAGTGCACTCGGGACAGAGGAGCGGTCCGAAGTGAAAACATGTCGGACAGTCCAATTTGGCGAAAAAATATGCTTCACTGATGTCCTTGAAAACAATAAGCTTTGGCCCATCGTGTATAGAAATCTTCCCCTTGGGTAAAGCCTCGTGAACAAGTTCTTTTCGACCCGGCGGCCAGTCCTTGTTAAATCCCTTTTTAACTTCGTAATGAAATCATTATGAATGTGAGCCCGGATCAGCATCGATACATAGACATACGAAGTTTCTTAAATTCAACTCTGTTGGAGAGCAACCTAGCTTTCTCCTCGTTGTCCGAGTCAACGTCGATAAGGACCGTTTGGCACTTGAACCCATCATCGTCACTATCGCCGGAGTCCGATCCTGGATCAACGACTCCAAAACCGTATTTCCTACTCTCTGCCTTCATTCTTTTAGGAAGTTTAAGAAGGGGCCAAGGTTTCCTTTTTCTCGGAGGAGGCTCCCTCTTGTGCTCGTTATCATCGTAGCACTCTCCGAATTCCCGTATCATACTTCGCGACCAGATTGTCAAGACGTCCACTCC
Organism: Cantharellus anzutake; assembly: GCF_015039405.1. NCBI lineage: Eukaryota > Fungi > Basidiomycota > Agaricomycetes > Cantharellales > Hydnaceae > Cantharellus > Cantharellus anzutake. The sequence goes on along the minus strand of NW_024067128.1, from coordinate 81,517 downwards.
CGGAGCGCGAGGAAACCAAAAAAGATCATCGAGGCTATGGCCCCAGATTTGGCCGTTGGGCGTTCGTTGGCCATCGGGAGGAGTGAACACCGTCTTATCTAGAAATGGGCCATCTGGAGGGCGATCCCATGACCGTGTGACCGTGCGTTTGGATTCTGACATTGGAGAAGGTGACCTCTCCACTCGATCGACTCTAAGTCCGAAGCTGACGTTGTCCATGAAGCGGAAACCGAGGGTGGGTGAACATAGCCAATTCCAATTCTCCGCCATTCAATCAACCCAATACAGATTTCAATACAAATAATGTGTTCTTGATCCTGTTGCATGTGACTGGTTATTTGTATTGAGTTGATCGAATTGGATTAAACTAATTGATATTTGAATTGTATGTAATCCAAAAGGGGTTATCTTCTAACATTCGCGTCCACAGCTGGGTCGAGTTTGCCTCCCCACCGACAAGACGAAACAGAAATACACGAGACAGGGGAGTACTAAATTGGGCTAAATTTGATAGTTGAATGGTAGTGGGTTGACCGGAATCAAAAATGCCACGTTCACTGACACTGATTGACCTTTCGATTGGACATGCCAATAGTTTGTGAGTATTTGTCACCTCGAAGCCCCGGCTTTTTGTTTTTCCACGTTTCCTTCTCTGCATGGGCAGTGGCTAGCACTGTAAATTTGTGGACTTTGGATTCATGCATCACGCCGCCAGTATAAATAGTCAGTTTTCGAAAAGATGTCAATTGCATGACTTTGCATGTGTGTATACATATGAAGGATATTGGGTGGCTGAAGATCGAGTGACATGGGAAACGGTCGTGTGCAGACGACCAACTGTGATGTATCAACACGAGGACAAACAATGTTGATAGAGTACGAGGACATTGGACAAATCAAAAACTGATCATGCAGGGAAAGAGGAAAAGTAAACCAGACAACACTACATCACAAGAAAGAGGAAGTTGATGGTGGACGACAAAAGCGTCAAAATGTAGGCAACTGGTCATCAGGCCACTGGGACGGAGGTTGCAAAGGAGTTGGTGGGTACCGGTGGCAGGTGCGCGCGCGGTACGACAATGAGCAAGTAGGAAAAAAGAAACAAATATCAGGAGAGACGAGCAGCAGCTGTGCACGTACTGATATGGCAGTGGGATAATTGCACCCACTAGTACGGTCGGGCATGGCGGCTTATGATGCTACTAGCACATGAACAGTACGGCGGATCAAGCAGTGGGTGTAATAATGCGCAAGGGAGAGAGAACTCGGGTGTTGATAGCACATGTGAGTGCCGCGTTAGCTCGTTGCAGAAATTGAGTGGGTCGTGCAGAACCAGCAATTTTGGGCCTTCGTCGGATTGGAACGTTTGCAGGGTGGGCCAATAGCAAACGAGATAGGGAGTATTTTGTTACTCCCACCATTCCTCGTATAGCAATTCCCGTTTCAGCGTCTTCCTCTCCTCGCGTGGCGCAAAATAGCAATTTTCATCCCTTGGCCTCGATCTCCTACACTCCTCGATATAATCAGAGAAATACATTGTGCGACCAAAATCAACCATGCGGAACGAAGGGTGTTTCAGACTGCGACGCCATGGCGGGAGTGTAAGCGGTCCAGGTTGGACTACAATGTTACGAACATGAGCAGAACCGTGCTTATAGTTCTCGAGGTGCATTCGGTATAAAAGAGACATGCATTCGTCCCTATTGATTACTTGTCAGCATCGTTCTTAACTCGGACGGGTGGGATAGAGATTCACCGATCATCCTCAGGCATCTCGTCTGGATCGATCTGTTCCCCACAGTGCTCCATCAAGAGAATAGGGCTCAGTCCTTCGATGAACGCTTTCATGCTTTCCCTGGATTCTTCATCGAGATCCTTCTCTTCCTCAGCATAGTACTCTGGGTCGTAGGTGGCCTTATAGTAACCGAAGAATTTCGGAGCCACGGGACCAACAGGGACAGGGTCCCTGAATTCAGGCGTAAGGAGATTATATCCATTCCACTCTTCGAACATGTGGCTAGGGAGCGAAGCGTATACACTCGCTTCATTCTCAAGAAGCTCCCGTGCCTCACAGGACCTATCATGTGCCATTTTGCAAGCAACGGAAACTTCTCCAGTGGGAGTTCGAGCAGAAAGTGGACGGGGTAATCTGAGTGGAACGAGGTAGACGTCAGAATGGCTCCCACTTCCCAGCTTATAGCTAAGAGAGAGGCGCAGCTCCGCCACGCGGAACGTTTGTGCCAAGGAAGACGATCGTTTCTTGGGATCGTCTGTCGGAGAGGGCAGAACTCGTCTGAATTTGACTGGCTTATCAAGTATAGAAGAGTACTCATCAGCGACAGGCGCATGATCTGACGAGTGGTAACGAATGATGCCTCCAGCCGCATCTTTCACAATTAGTATATCGGGAAAGAATTCTGGTGGGATTTCTTCCTCCAGGGAAGGTGGCATATTAGGAGGTTTGATCAGCAATGGACTCCCTTTGCTTGTGACTGCTGGATCTGTGTCGCTCTCCTCGCTCTTTTCATCTGCGGCGGTTGGGATGTTGTCTGTATTGGCATGTAGTGACTCGTCGGGTTTGGCATGAGATCGAATTGTTTCATTCATCTCAGTTGCCGGTGTGTTTTCCAGTAGGACAGTTTTCGGAAGACCCCTTAGCTGCGGCTCAAGGGCATTCACTGGGGGCGTGGCTACAGGAGTGTCATCAACGTTCGGACCATCGCCAACGCCTGGACCATCGCCAACGCCTGGACCGTCACCAACGTTTGGATCGTCACCGGCATTTGAATCGTCACCAACGTTCGAATCATTACTTCCGATCGGATCTTCACCATCGTTCGGATCGCCATCAATACTCGAATCATGATCACCGTTCGAGTCGTCACTTCCCGCTTTCGGGTCTGTATAAGGAAGAGACATTCCGGTTGGTGTGAAACTCTAACAGAGCTAGAGAAGACGTTGAACGGACCTGGGTCATCCAATCCTCTTACCCTATTTCCGTTCGCATCCGCAAACCAAACCTTCCCATTCTTATCGAACTCGGCAAAGATAGGTTCAGCAGTGTCCTTCCCACATACTCCACAGCCGGGAAAGCCTTTCCCATCGCAAGTCTTACATTGCGAATTTATCACATAAAACGTTTCCCCGTCAGAAAAATGAAGGATTTTGGTCCCGAATACTCCTGTGAGCGAACCGTCCTGCACGCACGGGTTGAGAAGGTCCCGGTAATATTGATCTCGGAGAATTCGTCCTGGACAGACAAACGGACATAAATCAGTGGACAGTCTTCAATTAGAGGCGAATTTTACCTGCGTTGCATGAAGGCTATACTGAATATGCACGGCATATTGGGATCAGCGAACCATGCCGTCGATTTTCCTTTTCTGTCTTCAATGAACTTCGGTTTTCGTGTATTGTAGCGGACAACATAGACAACTGGAGGAGGATTAACAGTGCAGTCGGGACAACGGAGCGTCCCGACGTTCCAACACGTAACGCAGTCACGTCTGGCTAGGAAATAAGCCTCACTGATGTCTTTGAAAACGAGAAGCTTCGGCCCATCATCTATAGAAATCTTCCCCTTCTTTACAGCCTCCTGGATGAGTTGGCCCCGACCCGGTGGCCAGTCCTTGTTAAATCCCTTTTCGACTTAGGAATGAAATGGATATGAATGTGAGCCCCGATCAACATCGATACATATACGTACGAAGTTTCCTGAACGCATCTCTGTTAGAGAGTAACCTAGTTTTCTCCTCGTTGTCGGAGTCAACGTCGATAAGGGCCGTATGGCAGTTGAACTCATCATCGTCACTATCATAATCCGATCCCGGATCGATGACTCCGAAACCATATTTCCTACTCTCCGCATTCATTCGCTTAGGAAGTTTGAGAAGGGGCCAAGGTTTCCTTTTTCTTGGGGGAGGCTCCCTCTTGTGCTCGTCATCATTGTAGCCCGAGTCTTTGGATTCTCGTACCATACTTCGCGACCAGATTGTCAAGCATTCAACCCCGTCAAATGCAGCTCCAGGCAGGATCCCCTCAATACGAGCAATCCAAAAAAAGTCATCAAGACTATGGCCCCAGATCAATTGATTAGGCGGTCGTTGGCCACAGGGAACTCCTTTCGTCTTATCCAGGGGCGGACTACCATGATCGCGAAGCCACCTCAATCGGACATTACGCTTGGATTCTCGCATTCGAGAGTGTCTTCACTGGGAAGACTAAACACGAGGGGCAGATGGACCAGATCTAGATGTCGGAAAACACTGCGGACGCGTTGTGACCCGTTAGAAGGCGTTGTAACGCCTCTCAACGGCACGTGCCGTTCTAACGCTCTCAACACTGAACTCGATCGTTCCAACGCTTCGAGGCGTTGTAACGCTTCCCCTCCGTTTCAACGCGTTGCAACGGCAACAAGGTAGGGTCAACAAAAAGAGACAACTCCTTGCAGGCCAGGATTGAAGCCTACCTTCATTTCATTACGTCCCCACACATTATCCTCAATTTTGGTAACTCACATTGCGGAATAGGACCAGAAATATCATTAAATGGTTGGTACAGGTGAGAATTGAACCAAGGAACGCTGTGGTCATTATAGTAAGTACATTCATAACCGCTACACTATCATGCACTCTCGGCTTTGCACTGATATGTTGACATAAAGTTGTGTCGATAGGTCTTTTGGGCTAAGTTACTTGATATTCTCAATATGTGTACACCCGCTGTGGGATTGGACCATGTCTCATTGTGGCTCTCAATGGTGGTGCTATGTGGAGTTAGAATTCGAACAAAGTTGAAGTTCATTTCAGCAGTGGTATTGAGGAGAACATGAAGCGCAAACACAAATCAGAACTCAGTGAATGAAGTGGCTTAAATAAGAATGTGCGGTGGACGTTGAGGGTGGTGGAACATGGAGCGATAAAGGAAGATTCCTATGCTGAACACTGACAGTTGATGGGGGGTGCACTCTGTTATGAAGTGAGTTACCGAAAAAAATTGCTGCAACGTTCTCTGTGTGCATCGGAATCGTTGTCCATGCTGTCCCTGAATGACATGTGCAAGTTACGACTCAGCGCCCGGCCTCCCATATGGAACCCCACTCATTAAAATGACACAGGAAGTGAATGGTGGGGTTGTTGCGGATTCGTCACTTGCTGAAGTGGTTGTTCGCCGTGAGAGTGGTTGGCCGTCAAGTAGTAGACGTCATCGATGTGAAGCAAGCGAAGGTAATTTGTGGCAATGAATCATGAAACATGTGTTTACCTGAGTATGGAGAACTCCCATGTAGCTTGAAAGTACAGGGTATGGAAATGTGAATGTGCAGTTGCTACAGCCGTGGTTGACAGTGAAAGGAAAGCGCATCCATGCATTTGTGAACAGGGATGTTTACAGCGCGGCTGAGTATTTACAATTTGATTTTTGCTTTGAGCGTTGGAACGGACTAACAAAGTGTTGGAACAGATTAATAAAGCGTTGGAACGGATCAATAAGGCGTTGAAACGCGTTGAGAGCTCTTAACGCGTTAAAACGAAATTCCGTGTTTTCCGACAGAACAGACAAAAGCCACGTGCACAACTACCGAAATGAGGAAATATTTTAAAACCAACTAATCAGGGTTGACTGAGGTCGTAGCGGGAGACGGCCCAGGAGGCCCAGAATGTATTGGCAGCAAGCAAGCAGCGCGAGACACGCGTGATCCGGCTACAAGTACAAAGAAGTTCCAGACAAAACACCAGAAATACACAAGAAAGTAGAACAATGGATAATAGTAATACATGCAAACTCCGGAACAGTTAAAAACCAGAAAAAGATATATATGGAAACAGATACACGCAAGATCGGAAACGAAGTAATCGGTGGTGAAAGGGGAGGGGGTGGGGGAGGCGAAAACTAGTGTGAGACTGCAGCAGCGGATATGCGCGAGTCGAGGGGGGAAAAGCAGCAAGGGAAACAGGGAGGCAGCAGCGGCAAAATCACGAGAATGAGTTCGAAAGAACAGCAGCAAGTTGGCCTTGTACTCACCACGAGAGTCGCGAGAGATTCAGGCGATAAGGAAGGAAAAAGGGGGCGCTGTGAAAGCCCTTTTTATAAGCACGGCCTGAATCGTTGTGAGCACTCTCGTGATGAGTGAAGTTCAGTAAGTACCTCCGCTGGTGTGGTCCGCTTTGCGCATCCGCGCCAGAAAACCCAGCGTACGACTGAGGCACGGTCCCTAGGTTGCGCAGCAACTCGTGAAAGCGGCAATGGGGCAAGTGCGGTGCTGAGACAGGTGCATCGGGGTGATCGAGCCAGGGGAAGTCATAGCATTGGCTGGGCCGAGTTCGATCGTTGCCCCGTGATTAGTCTCGTGAAATGAAAACATTAAACAACAATTAATGTCGAGAAAACGTCATGACTCAATTGACGCATAGATTACATTAGGGGGTTTCACGGTTGACTAAAGTGGGCTAAACTAGATCCGAAGTGAAATTTCTAAAGTGGCACGTGAGTGACAAAACTGGACCTAAACTGCATCTAAACCAGCCACTTTGACTTGGGGCTCAAGAGCCCCAATTGGCCTAAAGTCAACTTTCTAAACTGCATCTAAACTCGGGCTTACTGCTGATAAATCTGCGGACCCTGAGAGTGTGTCTACTATACAGTTCTTCATCCCAGATCACCTGTCCACTTTCATCAACCATCACCGTCATCTCGTCTCCACTGTCTCCACTGTCACTGACTCCAACATGGTCTTGGACTTCAATGGGAACTATCATAGCATAGGCTGCTAGGGACATGGAGTATGTGGCTTGTCTCTTTCTCCTTATTCTCTTTCACGCAATTACCATGTCACTGATACTTTGGCCTCATGACAGAGCACAGACATTGCGTTCATACCACATCCATGCCCTCTCCCTCAGTTCTCCACAATCCCAACCAGCCTGTGTTATGTTCATGTATTGTAGCTACATAATCATAGGTTGTAATGTCACTCATTATTCATTTTGAGAGTTGCTGCAAGCAGGGAGACAGGCATCGTGACATATGTACCAGGTGAGACATGGATGGAAACAAAGGTGGAGGAAGAGTGACTTAGAGTGTTACATAATACAGCGTGGTAACGGACTTAGGGGAGCTGGGACCAAGGCACTTTTGATGCACTTCTGTCAGGGCACATACCCTGACTTAGCCCAGACCCGGACCCGTGTCCGGACCCACTCCACTTCCCGTGCACTTCCTGTGCCGCACGCTCCGTGCGCCGCATGATCCGACCCCGGATCCCACCTCATGTGACTTCCGGGTATCCCCGGAAGTTTTTGCCATATTGGGGCCACTGTGGGAAAGTGAGAAGTTAACCTTCTTTACCCACAGTAGGCAAGTGTATCTACTTGCCCCTTTGTTTATATCACTTTCTTACCCACAGTAGCATTGTGCCCTGAGATGGGCTGTTACAGGTCAGGCTCTGGGTTATAGAGAGAGGGGTCATGGGGACCCGGGTTTGTCCCCTGACAGCAGAAGGAGGTTTCAACCTTCGCCCCTGCCCACCTAGGATGTCCTGCATGGGCTGTGAGAGCCCAGACTGAGTCGGAGCTGGGCACAGGCTGAACCTGCGATTTTCGAGTGGCAGCCATGCCATGTCATCACTTCCCCCAGACCATTGCACACTCATTACCTGCGATACAACCACACTCCCATTCCTGGGCCCTTGCAACGCTGTCCCACAGATTGTGTTCCAATCTGTGAGGTTGAGTTGAGGGTCATCCCACTGCTACCTGGACACCTCGCTGATGTTAGAACTTGCGGATTCGGACAACTCCGGAGCGGAATCGGAGACTTAGTGTGGAAGGACCTTGGCCTCAGCGACTCAAGTGGAGCGCTGTGCCATTGCTGGTTGTCCTAGGGGTCCCCAATTTCGGATCTAGCAGAGGGAAAGTCTCTTGGGGGGAATTCATGTCGGTTTCGGACTGAGGTTACAAGTTACTAGGTACATTGTATATAAGGAGGGGTCCGGAATCAAAAGGAACAAGGGTAGGACAAAAGGAGACAAAGGGAGATGGAAAGAGGAACAACACCGAGGGTCAAGGGTTTGACTCAATGGTGTTTCTCAAAGGAGGAATGAAGGGCCAAGGCCCAAGGAGGAAGGAAGGAGGTTGGGAGTGGGGAATGGCTAGCTGACTGAATAGAAAGGAAGCAGCAGCCCAAATAGGAATGAGGGAGAATAGCGGAATTGAAATGGACAATGCAATAGTTGCAAGGTCCGGAGTAAGTCCGGAAAGTCCGAACTCGGAGGTTAAACTCCGGAATATTGGCAAACGTAATTAAATGGAATGAGCTAACCAATACAATGGGTATAAGTGGAGGTGGGGTCAAAGTCCGAGGTCGGAGCTAAGACCGGAGGTTTTGGAGATGGAGATGCGAACAGGATTCTGGAGCGGAGGTCCGGAGTCGGGAGCATAGGTTTTGCGTTCTCGTCTGGAAGGTGTCAAGGTTGGGGTCGGACCCGGAATGTTCCAGAGTCGGACTGAAGGTGGTGTCCGGGCCAGAGGTGGGATAACCTCTTGGGAGTCGGCAAGGAGAAAGTGACGGAAGGGAAGTAGGGCTCCGGAAGTCGGAGTTCGGACTTCCAGGAGCCCGGAGCGGAGGTCAGGATTGTATGGATATGACAGCTGAATGCGCTAAGGAGACATAGCTGCCCGACTGCTGCCGACGTACCGGCCGAAAGGCACTCTGGAAATGGGGTCACCCACCTGCTGCCAGCTTCGTAACCGCAGACGCAAGAACGATGACCCACTAGAGACCATCCACCCGGCCCTCCAAGTTATCCCCCCGCTACCCAGACACCCGGCTGAACACACCAAGGGACAAGGTTGCCCTACTGCTATAACCATGCCGACGAACTGGCCAACGAGCGTAGGGAACAAGGTCGCCTGAATGTGGCCAACCATGTAGCTGCAGATGCCAAAGATAACCTGGATGAGACCACCCACCCCCGCTTTCACCTGTGACTGAGAGTCGCGCGCGTGCGCAAGCGCTGCCTTTTTTTGGATTCATGATGGAGAATGAGCATGAGAGGGAATGGATGCTGCTGGTGAGGGTGCCCAGGATCCCTGCTATGGCCGCTTAGGCATGTGGCATAGAGGGAGGGTTGTGTATCCCAGCCGCATCACGGACCCGCTATGGCTCACGGACCCGACTCCCTGTGGTGCCAGGCACCCAGGAGAGAGTTTGACATTGGAATTTCGATGGAGGATGGACATGAGAGGGGAAGGATAGGAGCTGACAAAGGAGCCTGAGGTCCCCTGCTGTGACCGCTTGGGAATGCGGCACAGAGGGAGGGTGGTGCTCAGCCCACATCAAGTAACCCCATGGTCCATGCACCCGGACTCCCCAGTGCACAAGATGCACTTGGAGGAGAGTTGTTTCTCACATGTGACCCTGCATGGCCCGGTATCGGGCCCAATTATTATCTTTACCGCACACCCGCTACCCACCCCGAAATTTTTTTTCCCTTTCCATACTCTCCCCATCCACCCCAAGAGGAGCCCAGTGTCCTAGGCAATGGACCACCACGTGCAGAGGAGGGGGGAGAGGGGGTTTTTGAGGTTTAGCCACTTCGGGGCGAATGTCAGGGACATGTCCAGGGTAGAGGGGGTCCGGATGTATCGCCCAGCAGAAGGGCCCTCATGGGGTGTGAACTGGGCGCGCATGCTGGCGGGTCCGGGAAGGGACAGCAGTCCCTGGCCACTTAGACTGAAGTGGAGAATGTGAGAAGAAGGTTACTTCTTCGGTTCCCACTTCAGGTACATTTATGTGCATGCGGCTTGAGTCACATGACGAGTGCCACATCATCCTCGGAGACAGCCACAGGCATCCGGGTGTCCCCATGGGGGATCCCAAGAGCGTCCACTGCATGCGCACATGCTGGGCACAGCGGGAAGCTGTCCGGGGTGTGTGGGCCGGACGGGTCAATAGTACATCGATACAAAGGAAGGTGGTCCATGTAGATAGAAGGAAATAAACAGGAAGAGGAAGATGAGAAGAATGAAATAAAGAAAGGAGGAGGGAGAGGGATGGACAGCGGGGAGCGGGTGTGGTGTGGCTGGGTGGGTCCGGGTGGACCCGGGTCAGGTGGGTGTGCCCTGACATCACCCCCTCCTTAAGCCGCTTCGCCTTGAAGTGGTCAGGCAGTTCTCTCTTTCTCTCCCTGGGGCCAGGGGATGCGTCTCGTGGAATTCCTCGATCCAGTCGGGGGCATGGGCTAAGTGGTCCTGCTGGAGCCATTGGTTCTCTGAGCTTGGCCAACCGACAAATTTTACCAGATACCAGAGTTTCCGGCGTAGCCACTTAGAGTCCAATACTTTCTCGACCTCGTACTCTTCTTCTCCATCTACAAGTTCCGGGCCTGGGCGGGGGTCAGTGGGTCATTCTGTGATATCGTCTGGGCGGTGTGGCCTGATGTTCGTTACAGACACGACCAGGTGAATTCCCTTCTGTCATGCGGTGAGTTGGAGTTTGACAGTGGCTGGGGAGATGACTTTGACGATCTTGAAGGGGCCAAGCCATTTATGGTCCAGCTTTTTGGTTGGACAGTTGGTCGTGTAGTTCTGGGCGCTGAGCCAGACTTGGTCACCTTCTTGATATTCTGGGGCCGTCTCACGGTCTCGGTCGTAGTAGCGGGCCATCTCGTCCACTGCGTGTTCCAGTGTGGCCTTAGCCTCCTCCTGCATTTTCACCATCCTTGACGAAAACGCGTCAGCGGCTTCCACTTCAGACATACATGTGGGTTCCATCCCCATTCTGGGGTGCTGGCTGGTATCGAGTTCAAAAGGGGTTCGGTGGGTGGATGAGTGGATATGGTTGTTGTAGGAAAATTCTGCTAGGGGGAGCCAGTCTGCCCAGTCATCCTGTCGATGGTTGACGAACACCCGGAGTGTCATATCCATCCCTGGCCATCGACTTCCGATCCCTCTGATTCCTCTGGTCTACTTCCGCTCCTTCCTCACTAACCTCGGAGCTCCCATATTCCGCAATCCCCTCGGTACCCCTCGATGGTCACCACCCCCTCCTTTCAATTTATTACCTATGCCTCCCTAAGTATGGAGCCCCGAAGGCTTCTGGACAGCTCCGACATCCGCTAGCGCACTCCTGCCTCTGCTGGACAATACACTCGCTTGCCCTGCAAAGCCCACCTTCGGGCCTATCCCTCCTTTCCGTTTCTGGGTTATCGCCTGCCTTTCCGCTAACCCCGTAACCCGACTTGTCAGTAATATTCAATCAGCTAATGTCTAAACCCCGTTAGCTCGGCTCCGCCATTTGCGGACCCGCCCTCGCTGTAACTATATATACTTAACTTGTACATAGGTTACACTCCAGTAATAAAATCGACTAGAGTTTACCCCCTTCAGTTCTGGTTGCCAGTTAGTAAGTTAGGGCACAGACGTGTTTACTTGGCACAGCGCTCCTGGCATAAGTCGCTGAGGCCGAAGCCCTCCATCACGGAGACACTCCCTCATCTCGATCAGGTCTCTGACAGGAGGTAGTGTCAGGGTGTGGGAAAACGTTACCGTGACTCGCTGTCGGTGACTGTTAAGGTCCGCTGCTTTGGCGTAACAGCCCGTTAAGGGTGGGGATGACAATCGCGGTGAAACGGGGTTTTGGCTTCAACAACTCGTTCATGAGCGTTGTGCCTCATACTTGACACGGCCCCGATATTTCAGTGGGCAGGGGGTGTGACTGAGTCAGACAGAGAGTGCAGGGGGTAACCCTAGTTGATTTTCGAACTAAAGTATGAGGTAGTATACAACCGGTATTTATGTATAACGGAATGAATAGAAATAGGTTGCCAGATCTCATGGAGATTGCGGGCGGGCTTAAGAAGGAACAAAAACAAACAAAGGGTGTGGGAGAAGGATGGCCATGCACGGCCGTCAAGAAAAACAAGCGTGATAAGGAATGACTCATAGGCCCATGATGGGCCATGGAAACAGGTAGCAGTGGTGGGGAAAGGTGATGGGCTCGTTCAGGCAGCGTCGGGCAGGTAGCGGAGTTGACAGGGTCGAAGCAGAGGAGGGAGAAGGTGTGGGGAGTGGTCACCTGACCGTGGGAATTGCCAGGTCGTGACAGGTAGGCTTCAATCTCTTGGTTGACCCACTCGGTTTGTCTGTCTGTCTGGGGGTGGTAGGGCATTGAGGGGGTTAATTTTACGCCTAGGAGGTCCGCAAGCTCCCTCGAGAAGTGGGAGATGAAGGTGCTTCCTCTGTCGCTGAGGATCTCCTCAGGGAGCCCATGATGCTTCCAGATGTGCTCTAGGAAGAGCCGTGCGATACCCTCCGAGTCTACGGTTGTCACAGTGGGGACCACATGGATACGTTTGGACAGGTGGTCCACTACCACCAAGATGGCGTTATATCCCTTGGACTCTGGGAGCTCCCCCACCATATCCACTGAAATTACCTGCCAACGACGGGTAGGGACTTTGTTCAGGGTGAGCTTCCCAACCTTTCGTGAGGGGAAGGATTTGACACGGTTACAGGTGTCACACCCACGTACGTACCGCCCGACATACTCTGCCATCCAGGGCCACCAGTAGTCATGGGAGACAAGTTCCAGGGTTTTCCACCATCCCAGATGCCCTGTCACCCATGTGTCATGGTGTAGGCTCACTAGGTCGTGGTGGAGTTGGGGGTCTTTTGGGACGTATACCCTCCCCCGGTACAGGACCAGTTCGCCTTGCCTTTCCCATTCATCCGACCTTAGCGTCCCCTCTCCTAGCTCTCGCATGGCTTTTACTACCCTCTCATCGTGGTCCTTTGCCCTGTGTATCCGATCTAAGATGCCCACCTCCTCGCCTTCCACTGAGAATGCCTCTGTTGCATGGGCCTCAAACCAGGCTGGTTGGAGGAGGGTCAACCCTTCGTTGTTGTCTTTCCCTTTCGGGTGGTCAGCACGACAGGAGAGCGCATCCGGTTTTCCCATGAGCTTCCCAGGACAATGGACAAGGGTGAAGTGGAAGTGGGAGAGGAAGAGGGACCATTGGGCCTGGCGACGATTTAGCCTCTGGGCCATCCGGAAGTACCCCAGGTTGCGGTGATCGGTGTAGACCTCCACCTTCTCCTCAGCACCCTCTAAGAAGTGTCGCCATTCCTCAAGAGCTCGGACGATTGTGAGCATCTCTTTGTCATACACTTCGTAGTTATGTTCCACGTCCGTGAAGCTCTTGGACATGAACGCCACCGGGTGGAACTCCCTGTCGGGTTGGAGCTGGGAGAGGACCACACTGGTTGCGAAATTGGAGGCATTGCATTCGAGTTTGAAGCAGCCGGAGTCGGAGGGGAAGGAGGGAGCTGGGGCAGTGGTGACAGCTTCTTTGAGGGTGCGGAAGGCGTCGTCTTCATTCATGCCCCAGTTCCAGGTTTGGGCTTTTCGGGTCAACTTGTGGAGCAGGCGTGCCTTCTCAGAGAAGTCTTTGATGAACTGGCGATAGAAGTTCACAAACCCCAGGAAGGACTGCACTTCCTTCACTTTGGTTGGGGTTGGCCAGTCAAGGACTCCACAGGGTCCATGGCAATGCTACCCTCTGAGATGATGAGGCCAAGGTACTCAATCCGGGTCCGCTCGAACTTGCACTTTTCTGGCTTCAGGAAGAGCCTCCTCTTTTGCAGCATCTCCAGGACTTCTTGGACGACCCTCCGATGCTCCTCCAGGGTGGCCGTGAAGATGAGAATGTCGTCCATGTAGCAGATAACGACTTCCCGGTTGATGAAATCCCTAAGGATGTCATTCATCATGGTTTGGAAAGTCGCAGGGGAGTTACATAGCCTGAAGAACATCACCATAGGCTCAAACAGCCCTCGGTTGGTTGAAAATGCTGCCTTCCACTCATCCCCATCCTTGATCCGGATGTTGTTAAACCCCCAGTGCAAGTCCAGGGCAGAGAAGTATTTGGCATTCCGGAGGCGGGCAAGGACGTCCGAGATGAGTGGGAGTGGGTACGAGTTCTTTATGGTGATCTTGTTCAGCTTCCAGTAGTCCTGTACCAGGCGCAGTGATCCATCCTTCTTCTTGACAAAGAAGACTGGTGCACCCATCGGAGACTTAGACGGTCGTATCTGCCCGTTCTGCAGGTTCTCGTGCAGGAACTTGTCCAGTTCCTTCTGCTCTGGGCGTGAGAGGGGGAAGGTCTTCCCTCTGGGCAGTTTGGCGTCTGGTACCAGGTCTATAGCATGATCCCAGGGCTTCTGAGGGGGCAACTGGTCGAAAGCTTCTTTCGAGAACACGTCCTGGAAGTCCTGGTAGTGCTCTGGCACCAGTGTCTCGAACGATGTGGGCTCTGCATCTGGGTCACGGGCCTCCTGGGCCATCTGTTGAGAGGGGGTGGTGGTGGCCCTCAGGTCGTGTCCCCAGCCCGGGGGGATGATTGCAGCGTAGATCCCATCCCCCGGCTCTAGTGCAGGGTCCTGGTCGTCTTGTGCTCGCGGCTGACTGCAGGCGGATGGGCAATGGGACATGATGACTTTCTGTCGTGCCCAATCTACCTCTGGGTTGTGGTGTAGCAGCCACGAGTGCCCTATGATGAGGGACTGTCGTCCCAGGTTTGCAACCGTGAAGCGGGCGCACTCTGTGTGCCACCCAAATGTTAGGAGGGCTTCCAGCTCTTCGGTTATGGCTCCATTCTTGTTTGGGGTTCCATCAACGTTACAGATGGGAATGGGTTGCAGGAGAGGGGTTGTCTCGAGCTTGTGCTTCCGGATGAACTCAGGGCTCACGAAGTTCCCGGTGGCTCCTGAATCTAGGAGGGCTGATACTGACACTGACGCGAGGGAGGTCAGGGCGGTTAGTTTCACTGTGAGGTTGAGGGATCTGGGGGATTGCTTGGAGAGGACATAGATGGCTGGTGGGGATACTGCTACTTTGGGTGCCATCTCTATGGTTCTCTTACTCTTATGGGTTGAGGATGCGTTTTTTCTCCTCTTCTTTGCAATAACTTGGTGAAGTTTTGGCATTGGCGTTGACTCACGTGCGCTGCAGTATTTACATGAGCTATCTTCTACAGGCGGCCGGGACGCATCCCTCACCGGTCGCCTTCCTGAAAATCCCCCTGAGCCTCCATCTCTGGTTCTGTCCCTTCCGTCTCTGGCTCTTCAGTCAGCTGCCTCTTCAGCCCTTCCATCAACACCCGAAGGTCCTCAGGGTGGAGACGTTGTGCCCAGCGGACTCTGGGGTGCAGGCAGTCTCGCAGGATGTGCCCCTGGGTGTTACAGTTGTAGCACCGTCTCTGGTCAGTCGGGGTGGTGACCATCGAGGGGTACCGAGAGGATTGCGGAATATGGGAGCTCCGAGGTTAGTGAAGGAGGAGCGGAGTTAGACTGGAGGGAACGGAGGGACCGGAAGTCGATGGCCGGGGATGGATATGACACATATGCGGCGATGGATGACCAGTTTAATTTTTTTGCCGCTTTTTTAACTTAGAATAGTTTTTATACTTCCACCCCTACACTATCCCCTGCTCCCGCTCCCACCTCCGCTTTTTTTGTTTTTGTTTTGCTTTGTTCTAACCACTTGAGGGATGGGTTACCTGGGGACTAGGGCCACTTCGGGGTGAAGTGGCTTAGAGGGAGGGTGATGTCAGGGCACATACCCTGACTTAGCCCGGACCCGGACCCGTGTCCGGACCTGCTCCACTTCCCATGCACTTCCCATGCCGCATGCTCCGTGCGCCGCATGATCCGACCCCGGATCCCACCTCATGTGACTTCCGGGTATCCCCGGAAGTTTTCGCCATATTGGGGCCACTGTGGGGAAGTGAGAAGTTAACCTTCTTCTCACTTTCTTACCCACAGTAGGCAAGTGTATCTACTTGCCCCTTTGTTTATATCACTTTCTTACCCACAGTAGCATTATGCCCTGAGATGGGCTGTTACAGGTCAGGCTCTGGGTTATAGAGAGAGGGGTCATGGGGACCCGGGTTTGTCCCCTGACAACAGGAGGTTGAGAAGGTTACCCTTCTTCTCAACTCATTTCCTGTGAAGGCTGGGGCTAGCCCCCTCAGTGAGTTTGAAGATCTCGGACTGGGACTAGATCCCCCAGCGACTAGGAGGATCCCCCTGGGCCCGTCGCGGAACGAGGGCCGGGCCCTGACACAAGCATGCAACTGATCTCAAGATCGCTGCTGCTTTGCACCCCGATACCCCTTCCAAAGTCCTGGAAGTCGGTTGATTTAGGCACCTCCACTCATTCACCTGCGATACCGTTAACTTCGGTTATCAATCCCGCATTCCAAGCCACTGGGTATTCACCTGGATCTCTGACTATTGATTGCTGGAGACACTTAGTGCACTGCTGGTCATATCATGGTTGGATTTCCTTATGGGTTTTCCCTGCTGGCATCCAGCTCTCCTCAGTCCGCTGATGGTTGAGTTCGCTGTCACCCCCACGTTCGGCTAGACGCTGTTTTCTGTTAGGCTAGAGTGGTAGGAGTATGGCGAAAGTCTTGGCAAGACAGTACCTATATGCCTGCCCTCTGCCGTTATCCTGTACCCTAGGACGCATCTGTAGATGCTTGTGAAACCTGTTAGGTTGATAGGAACCGACCATCCCCACAATCCCGTTAATCTGTGGCAGTTCCAGGCCTAGATGACCAAAGACTGCCAAAGATTGCCATTACACCCCTGCTGTTGTTGAAGCTCACTGCTTCACAACTTCTTGTTAGTCTGCGGTTAGCCCAGCCTAGATGGCTAGGGACTGCCAAAGACCTCTGTCACATTCTTGACCCGTTGTTGAAGCTTGCTGCTTCACAACCCCGCATTAGTTTGCGGCTTTTCTGGCCTTAACAGCTTTGAATCGCCTAAGACTCTTGTTAGTGCACTTTTGGCCTGAGCAACCAAGGCCGCACCTCCGGAAATCAAACCGGGCGTCTCTTCTGAGACAAAACAAATAGTCTGCTCCATTTCCATCTTCTTTTCTGATTCCTTTTTTTTGGTTCGACTATGGTCTATTTCCCGTTCAAGGGGACATGCCCCGGCTCTAGGTTGTTTCCATTTCCAGGACTTCTGTCTCCCATCCAATCCTTGTTTTTCTTGTTCCTAAGATTTTCAAATAAAAATATGACTTCCCTGAAAATTCGTTACCTTCACCGTTAATGGCTTATTTACCAAAACCGGCATTTCGCCGATATCTTCGCCGATTTTTGTCTTTCCATCTCTGTTTCTCTTCAATGGTCTACTTCCATTTTGAAACATGTCACTCTTTCTCAATGTCTCTCTGTTCTCTGTTTCCATTTCTGTTCTTCTGGGACATTTGTTCCTTTTTGGGAACACCATCCACTCCGTCTGAAGACTCTGTCCTCTTGCCAACTTTTCGGCCACTGTCTCCTTGCTTCTGAGGATTTTTCGTCACCCCCTGATGATCTGGCTCATCGCCGATTATCACTTTGACTGTTGTTGAGGTACTACCGGCGAACCGGTATCCAGGCCCACAACAAGTATCAAACCCACTATGCTACTGTCAGGGATGGTACAGGAGAGGCAGGGGTAGCAGTGTAGCCCCTGGCGCTAGCGGCCCGGGCAGTGGCAGAGTGGCGGGAATGTATAGCGAACGGCCCTCACTCGGGCTCGTGTCCCTGTCTGGCTTCTTAGGCTGAAGCAGTAGTGATTGTTATTAGGATGAAAGACTAAGCTAAACTAAAGTAAGACACTTGCCTGAAGCAGTAGTGAGAAGAAGGCTGCTTCTTCGGTTCTGCTTCGGCTCGGTTTATATACAGGTGGGAACGGGTCATGTGGGGGGTGCCACATCAGCCCAGGTGGAGCTGGGTTATTGTGGATGGCTCCACAGGTGGTCCCGAGTGTCAGAGGGGAGAAGTACAAGTGAAGATGTGCAGCATATCCGGCGGTGCAGTATCCATGCAGGGTACTCAGCGCCAGACACATCCATGCTACATGGGTGAGGGGAGAGGTTGTCCATATAAAGAAAGAAAGGAAAGAAAGAAGACAAAGGAGAAAGGGAAAGAGGGAGAAGAAGGAAAGAGGGGCAGCAGGAGGGTGCGGCATGGAGCAGAGCGGCGTGCCCTGACAGCTACCAGTGCAATCAATTTGGACATTTCAATGTCACCTCGCTAGATGGACCTTACCCTACTGTTTCTGGGACACCAACTACACTCACCCACCTCGCTCCGTTGAGCGACCAGGATTTTGAGCAAGTAAATCAGTCCGAATGACTGAGTATCCCAGTTTAGTACCCCCATGCACCCCCGGCCACCTTTGGGCAGTACTCACTGCACTACTCCGCTTCCCCCTGCTATCACTCTCCATCCCTCCTTTCCCATTTTCCCCCTTTCTCTTTATTTCTATTCTATGGTCGATTTCCCTTTCTCCATGTACCACTACATACCTAACCCCGCCCCCCTGATCGCTGCACGCTGCAAGAGGGCTCGCGGCTCTCTATGCTGACACAGCTCGTGGGGGACAACTCTCCCTAAACTCTACTTTCTTGACTAAACTCGCTATGCTCGATCCTTAACTCCGGTGTGGGTTCTCCGGGATTCCGCAAGGTCCGGGCTCAACTAATCTACTACCCACTCGTTGTGGGCTAGACAGTTGCCCTTATTCCTACTGTTGGATTCCACACACTCACTCCAACTCTAGTGTGTCCTAGCACCTTAGAGAAAAATGGGGGAGGGGAGAACTTCTATTCCAGAATCCGGTATGTACAGGATATAAGGAACAATTATTTTTAGAATAATTGATGGGAAATATTGGTACCATATGGCACCTGCATACCTTATTAGGCGAAATAATAAAAAAAGGGTAACAGTAACAATAAAAGAATATCAATCAATATCTGAAATGATGGCAAAATATGAAAATAAAAGAAAATAAGCGATTTCTCAACGGATTTACGGAATTAAAGGCCAAAATTGGAAATGTGGCTGAATGGAACTATTACGCAGCCAATGAGCATTTTTACCAATTTATTAGACGTCGTGGGAACGAGTGAGGCTGGAATTCTGGGTTGCCGCTTGAGATTCCCACGCCCGCACATGCCCGTGCCTAACTTGCCCAACATAGAACTCCATCAAATCTCCACTGATTAGGACGTTCTTGGTATCGATGGGATCGTAGGAATTACCACTATTTTTAGGTACCAAATCCGTACCAAGTCATCATGTGAATGAAAGTCGTTTTATAGTCGTAGAAGCGGGTATCCGAGCCGGCTCTGCGCGTGGGCGATTATCCTGCCTACAACGCGCCATGCACACTCCCACCTACTGAGTGGCCACCTCCGGGATCTCCCACAGAGATACCCAGGGAGGTGTGGCTGTGCACAGAGATGACGTGGCTTCCTCCACGTGACCCTAGCTGCATGTATATAATAGCACCTGGGGTGGGAACAGAAGAAGCAGCCTTCTTCTCAACTTCCCACTTCAGACTAAGTGGTCAGGGATGCTCACCCCATGACGGGATCGCTGCTACGCACAGCCGGTATTCATCCCACCGAGTCCCACACGCCGGGACCTTGCCGCTTTTGGAGCTGTCCCTGACAGCTAATGAGCTACTCCATTGCAAGGCATCGTGGGGTTTGGGACTTCGGCTTCAACGACTTGGCTAGAGCATTGCACCATGCGTTTGAGGCTGTCCCGTATTTCACATTTAGCAGGAAGGACCTTGCGGTGACATTGACTTAAGCAGGGATGAAGTTGAGAGGCGAACTTAAGATGAGATTACTTTGGGGGAATTCTAGTCGATATTTGAACTGAAGTACATCGACAGTAAACTACAAGTTGTCAGGGACTGGTCCGGGGTCGAGAGCGTCCGGGTATATCGCCCGGCGCTGAGGGCCCAGTGGGGTATGAAGCGGGCATGTATGGCAATGGGTCCGGTGCAGGCAAATGTCCCTGAAGTGGGAATGGTGAGAAGAAGACTGCTTCTCTGGTTCCCACCCCAGGTATGTTTATATACATGGTGCTCAGGTCACATGAGGGTTGCCACGTCGTCCCCATGCACAGCCCCAGCCACCTGGGTATCCCCATGGGGGATCCCGAAGGGATCCACTGCAGGTGCGCATGCTGGGTGTACCTGGGGGGTCATCCGGAGCATCTGGGGCTGGGTGCATCATGCATGGGTTGCAGGCGGGTTAGTAGTACATTGATCAAGGAAAGTCATCCATGTAAATATAAATAGAAAGAATAGAGAATGAGACAGAGAAGAAATAGGAAGAGGGGGAAGTGGAGGGAGGAGGAAATAGGAAGGGGGAGAAGGGGGTAGCGGGTGGAGTGGAGCCAGGTGGAGCCGGGTGAGGCGGGTGTGCCCTGACACAAGTATAAATACGAAAGGAGAACAGAGAAAGGGCTGGTCAGTCCGGTGTGGGATGGGAGTGGGATGGTAAGTACTAAAAGAGTGATGAGGACCAGGGAAATGGAACAGAAGAAATGAATGGGACAGAGGACAGCGAAGTTGGGAGGCAGAATGAATAGCCTGACAATCTAGGCACCAATATGGTGGTGGATCAGAATGTCAATATATGAATAAATCAAATGTCAATAAAGGAATAACCAAGTGTCAATAAAGGAATAAACCAAATGTCAATAAGGAGCAGGTCAGTGGTGACAACATTGACTGCTAGTAAGTTAAGCGAATGAATAAGAATAAAACAGTATCGGCTGAATGGCTGAGGAGCTCAAGTGGTGGCGGGAGAAAGAAGGAGGTGCTGCTACGGGGCCATAGACGAGAACCACTATCAGCACCGCTAAGTGATGGACAACGGTGCAAATAACGGGTGTGAATAACGGGTGCAAGGATGGGGGTGCAGATGATGGAAGTGGTAGAAGGGCAGGGACTTTGCGGGGCCATGACAGTATCCCCCTCTTAGGCCTGAACCCCTGAAGGCCTAAGTTCTATGGCGTGAGAGTTTCCTGGCAACTTCCGGGGATTTTGTTTCCACTGGCTAGAATCAACATTTTCGTTCATCACTCTCGTTCTTGCTTCTCAATACTTCCCACAATGTCTTTGGCACACACTACTAGCACTCTCAGCTTGTCTCTCTGGGTGGACATGGCGCTAGAAGATCGCCTGTCAGACTCTGAGGAGCTGGTGGTGGCCAAAGTGTCAGGGCACACCCACCTGACCCTGCACTGCACTGCACTACTCCGCTTCCCCCGCTATCACTCCCCGTCCCTGTCAGGAATGTGTCAGACGCGTATCTGGGTGACCTGCAAGGCATGCGAAGTCGTCTGGGCTCGTAAGGTCGGAGGGGTGGGACTTTAGCTTCAGCGACTCGGGTGGAGCACTGTGCTTCGTTCTTATGTTGGTGTCCCAATTTCAGACAGAAGCCTTACGATGAGGAGAGGAGTCTAGAGGGGGAATCCAAGTTGATATACAAACTGAGGTACATCCGGTGTAACCTACATGCATTATAAACACAAGTAACTAAATAAGACCAGCCCAGAAGGAGTGGCAGATCAAGTGCGATATTAATGAATGAAGAAAGAAACAAATAGTTAATATCAGCAAACTTGGTCAACAAAAGGCAAGCAAGGAACAAAAGGAGGAACAATAGTCCGCAGTGGACAAAAGAGAAAAGGCCATCCGGCCGTCTAGCAAGCCATCTGGCTGGCGGGCAGACAACAATGAAGCGGGCAACCTAGGTTGGAAGGTACACGTGCAGGGGAGGAAGTGTGGATGAGGGTGATGGGTGGACGGATGGATGGACGGATGATGATGATAGCAGGCAGGACGGGACAAGTGGCACTAGGACGCATTGATGGAAGTGACGGATATGTCAGGTCATGACAGTCCCTCCTTTCCCATTTTCCCCCTTTCTCTCTATTTCTATTCTACAGTCGATTTCCCTTTTCTCCATGTACCACTACTTACCTAACCCCACTCCCCTGATCACTGCACGTGCCGTGCACACTCCCACCTACCGAGCAGCCACCTCTGGGATCTCCCGCAGAGACACCCAGGGAGGTGCAGCTGTGTGTGGAGATGACGTGGCTTCTCCCATGTGACCCTAGCTGCATGTATATAATAGTGCCTGGGGCAGTAACTTGCAAAAAGTGTAATGGCAGTTCATGAACCGTCATGGAAGTCATGACATTTCATGAATGGTCACCAAACTTCATGAAGCAGCATGAAGTGTCATACACAGTCATGCCAGTTCATGACAAACCATCATGGAATTTCATGAGATGTCATGAACCTGCATGGGGGGTCATGATTGCTCATGACTTAAGTGGTTCCAGGCAGCTTTTGAGTGGTTACATGCCTGTCTATGAAGTGTCATGAAGTGTCATGAGCCTTCATAAAGGATCATGGACCCTCATGGACCTTCATGAATCACTATGAGTCTTCCCAAGAAATGTTGTGATTGATCATAAATTAGGATTGTTGGTACAACAATGACAGTTGGGGGCATAATGGTTAATTACATGTTACCCTTAAGTTGAAAGTGATATGAAAGCATCACACAAGAGGGGGTTGCTCTAGTTGATTTCAGACTAAGGTCCCTGAAAGTATTTACAAGGTATAAATAAGGGAGAGAAATCATGGGAAGGGCCAGTCAGTCCAGAAATGAGTGGGGATTATCAAAGACAAGAACCCAGGTGAAGAATGAATAAGTAAAATATTGACACTTGATCTGCTACTATATTGGCACCCAAGCTGTCAGTTGCCTCCCTACTTTGTCTCTTTGTTTAATTGTTCATTCCACTCTCATTCATTCTCTCACTCTCTGTCTCCCTGGTTCTCATCCCTCATTTAGTTTGTCATGTTCACCACTCTGCCTCCCATTCAGGCGCCAGACTGACCAGCCCCTCTTCTGTTCTCCCTTTTGTATTTATGCATTGTAGATAGTATACTACCTATGTACCCCAGTTTGAATGTCAACTAGAATACCCCCAAGTCCTCTTGTCCATAGTTGTCAGGGACAGCTCTGAAAGTGGCAAAGTCCCAGCACAGGGGACTCAATGGGACAAGTGTGGCTATGCATAGCAGTGGTCCTGTTGTGGGGTGAGCATCTCCAACCACTTAGTCTGAAGTGGGAAAGTGAGATGAAGGCTGCTTCTTCTGTTCCCACCCTGGGTGCTGTTATATACATGTGGCTGAGGTCACATGGAAGGAGCCATGTCATCTCTGCACACAGCTGCACCCCTCTGGGTGTCTCTGCAGGAGATCCTGGGGGTGGTCACTGTGTGGGTGGGAATGTGCACAGTGGGTGTGGTGATAGGGGCAGTGGCATTAGGGTGTAGTGGGACAGGAGGGGTGTGCAGCGTTCCCAGGTATGTGGGCGCACTGGTGGTACATAGCAGTGTTGGCATTGACATGATCAGACCACCAATCAGACCATTTTTGGTCTGATTGTGCTTCCGACAAGGGTCCATTGTCTCAAGGTCCGAAATACGGAAGTAGCCAATTTCCAACCAGACGAGGGATAACCCGAGCCTCATGTGATCACCTTGCAGCTATTTCCACGAAACTCATTGCTGACACTGCTGACATTGAACTAGCGAGGTCCCGGCTTTAGCTGACAGACAACTGATGGGACAATTCGGACCATGGGAAAGACGTTGTCTACTGAATCAGACCTTTGGACTTTGGACCATGCGACCATTTGGGACCATGTCTGCCCAACACTGGTACATAGAGAAAGAGGAAGTTGACCATAGAACAGAAATAGAGAGAAAGAGGAAAAAGGAAAGGTGAGGGGGAAGGTGAGATAGGAGGAGCAAGAAGCAATGGCAGGGGAAGCGGAGTAGGGTGGCATGGTGTGGCATGGGGTCAGGCAGGGTATGCCCTGACAATAGTTCACCTCTGACTTTGTCTTCACTTGAGCCTACATTGCCACCAGGTTCCCTCCACTACACCTGAATACAGGATTGTCAGGGCCCGGCCTCGGACTCAGAGGCTCCCCAACCTCAACCCCCCATCTAACCTGTCCTCACACTATGCGGGGCATGAGATGTATAGTAAAGGAAATAGAATATGTACACTTGCCTATGCGGGGCATGAGATGAGAAGAAGGGTAAAGGTCTCATCTCCCTGCATGGTTGCTATATAAAGGAATGGGTCACATGCCCACAACTATACAGCTCCTAGAGTTGTGTAGTGTGACTTGGAGGGAACATCCAGGTGGCAGTGCCCAGTAAGCGTGGGAACGTTCTGGGCGAGTTGCTCGCCCAGAACTGTGGCTGTGACCCGTGGGAACATTCTGGGCGAGCTGCTTGCTCAGAAAGTTCCCATGCTATCCCGTGCGCACGGATACACAACACAGAAAGGCAACAACAAGGCAATGATGAAGGAATGGAAGGAAGGGATTGGTTGGGGAGTCTGGGGCACCCTAGGGCAGGGTGCTGAACCCTGACAAGGATAGCCTAGAGCATGTGGCACAATGCTCCCACTGAGTTGTTGAAACCAACATCCCAACCCCCTGATGCCTTGCAATGGAGTAACCTATCAGCTAAGTGATCACTCACACTGCCATACTCTGCTCCACTTCCCACAAATACCCTCAAGCACTGTTTCTGACACTAAGCAGCAAAGGTGGCTGGAGGAAAAGCGGAGTTCAGTGCAGTGCTGACACAAGTCCATGAGTTGGAGGTTGATCAGTCAGTGCTGTCACAAATAAGGTCTGTCACATGACAGTTCATAAGTGCTTGTGACATCTCATGCATTGACTCATCATACATGTTCATGGAGCATTATGAATGTCCATGATGCATCATGGGACATTATAGCATTTTACATGATGGGGAAAGGTCAAAATAAACATATGACACTCCATGACACTCCATGAACCTTCATGAACCTCCATGAGGCATCATGTCATATTGTGTCACCAGCAGTCATGAACCTTGTCAGCACATGATGGTTCATGATGGTTCATGAAATTTGGTGACAGTTCATGACAATTTGTCATGAACTGTCATGAAATCCAAAATTTTCAATGTAAAAAATGTCTGATTCAATTCAATTGTCATGACATGTCATGACTCCTCATGATTTCATGACGCAGGATTACACTTTTGGAGAGTACCTCACCTGGGGTGGGAACAGAAGAAGCAGCCTTCTTCTCAACTTCCCACTTCAGACTAAGTGGTTGGGGATGTGTCAGGGATCGCTCGTCAGTCCGAGTCGAATATCGCCCGAAAACCTAGTCGTAGACAAAGCTGAGGTTCCAACCCTCAGCGGCACATAGAGCTATATACACGAGTGACATCAATCAATCGGAAGAGATAGGATCAAAGGAACTAAACAATGATCCGATAGAAAACGAAGTGAATAGAGATGAAGGAACACTCGGATCAGGGGGCAGAGTCGGATCAGGAGAAGGTGAGGGATTTACGATATATGAGGGCCGATGCGGCTACATGCGGTGATATAGTCTTACGCGATATCGATAGGGTAACAGAGAACCGCTTACGCTATGTCCCCTGACAGGATGCTCACCCTGCAATGGGATTGCTGCTACACACACCTGACATCTGTCCCACTGAGTCCCTCATTGTCAGGGTTCAGCACCCTGCCTTAGGGTGCCCCGGACTCCCCACCTACTTTACCCCCTTTTATTCTTTGACTGTTGCCTTGTTGTTGCCTTTGTGTGTTGTGTACATGCGCACACGGGATAGCATGGGAACTTTCTGAGCGAGCAGCTCGCCCAGAATGTTCCCACGGGTCACAGCCACAGTTCTGGGCGAGCAACTCGCCCAGAACGTTCCCACACTTACTGGGCACTGCCACCTGGATGTTCCCTCTGGGTCACACTACACAACTCTAGGAGCTGTATAGTTGTGGGCATGTGACCCATTCCTTTATATAGCAACCATGCGGGGAGATGAGACCTTTACCCTTCTTCTCATCTCATGCCCCGCATAGGCAAGTGTATATTATCTTTCCTTTTACTATACATCTCATGCCCTGCATAGTGTGAGGACAGGCCAGATGGGGGTTGAGGTCAGGGAGCCTCCGAGTCCGAGGCCGGGCCCTGACACTCATGCTGGGACTTCGCTGCTTTTGGAGCTGTCCCTGACACAAAGCTCATGAATGATGCCTGCATCGATTGCAGGCCCAGAAGGAGGAAGAGGATTGACGGGCAAGGGAGGAGGAGGAGCGTAAGGTGTGTGAGGTGGAAGAATGAGAAAGGAGGAGGGTTGAGAGGGAGAAAAGAGAGCAACGGGCCAGAGCCCAGAAGGAGTTGGTGCAAGCTTGACAAGAGAAGAGGCACGCAGAGGAATCAGGCAAGGGCTTGGTGCCTAACAAGGTAAGTAGGCCCATTTTCTTGAAAACTCATCTTTAATTGAACAATACTGATGGTTTCTTTCGTTAGCACCAAGTTGTTGAGGTCGAGGTACCCAGTTGAGAGTGGACTGTTAGAACGTGCGGATTCAGACGACTCCGGAATGGAATCGGAGACTTATCATGGAAGGACCTTGGCCTCAGCGACTCAGGCGGAGTGCTGTGCCATTGCTGGTTGTCCTAGGGGTCCCTAATTTCGGATCTAGCAGAGGGAAAGTCTCTTGGGGGGAATTCCAGTCGATTTCGGACTGAGGTTACAAGTTACTAGGTACATTGTATATAAGGAGGGGTCCGGAATCAAAAGGGACAAGGGTAGGACAAAAGGAGACAAAGGGAGATGGAAAGAGGAGCAACACCGAGGGTCAAGTGTTTGACTCAATGGTGTTTCCCAAAGGAGGAATGAAGGGCCAAGGCCCAAGAAGGAAGGAAGGAGGATGGGAGTCGGGAATGGCTAGCTGACTGAATAGAAAGGAAGCAGCAGCCCAAATAGGAATGAGGGAGAATAGCGGAATTGAAATGGACAATGCAATAGTTGCAAGGTCCAGAGTAAGTCCGGAAAGTCTGAACTCGGAGGTTAAACTCCGGAATATTGGCAAACGTAATTAAATGGAATGAGCTAACCAATACAATGGGTATAAGCGGAGGTGGGGTCAAAGTCCGAGGTTGGAGCTAAGACCGGAGGTTCCGGAGACAGAGACGCCAACGGGATTCCGGAGCGGAGGTCCGGAGTCGGGGACATAGGTGTTGTGTACTCGTCTGGAAGGTGTCAAGGTTGGGGTCGGACCCGGAATGTTCCGGAGTCGGACCGAAGGTGGTGTCCGAGCCGGAGGTGGGATAACCTTTTGGGAGTCGGCAAGGAGAAGGTGACGGAAGGGAAGTAGGGCTCCGGAAGTCAGGTTCGGAGTTCCGGGAGCCCGGAGCGGAGGTCGGGATTGTATGGATATGACATGGACCTCTTGTTCCCGGTGTGTCAGATGTAAGGTCTGCTGCATGTGTGGTCCTGGCAAGGCCTGCCAGGAATGTTCCTGGGTGAGGCAGAGGTGTGACCTGGTCGAACATGGTGCAGAAATGGTGCCTAAGCACCGCCGGGTTGGGTCATCAGACCCTATACAAGGGCTTGGGGGGCTGAGGAAGGATGTCAGGGTCGTCAGGGTCACGATCGAGTGAGTTGGTGATATCCTGGAAAGGATCACAGGATGGGTTGGTGAGGAGCTGCATGGCAACGTGAAGAGGAGGGGTGTGGTCGAGAGTGAGGTGGATAGTGGAGAGGATTCGAGTGAGGAGGACAAGGATAAGGACGAGCAGAGGACAGAGGAAGAGTCGGAGGGAGTAGCAGGCGATAACGGCAGTGATAATGGCACTGGGAACGAGGCCATGGACATGGAGGCTTCCAACGTTGGTTCACCCTTGTTGTAATCTAGATCCTTCTTCCCATTTTTTTTTGTTAATTAATTCCTCGTCCACTTCGCGAACTAAGCGTGATCAGGGCCTGGCTTGCCTGGGTAGCGTGAGTGGAAATCAGTAACCAACTCTGAGGCATGTCCCAGCTCAGTGGCCAGTAACCAGGAAGTCTCGTCGTCTGTCCCTTCATAACCTAGCCAACATACCAGATAGAGCAGCTTACAGTTGTGGCAGTGCCGGTTGACCTTGGAGTCTAAAATCTCAGAGATCTCATACTCGGGTTCTCCATCAACCTCAATCAGTGGCAGTGGAGTTTGTATGCGGTTGGGAATGGTGTTTGGGGTAGACGGTTTGAGCTGAGAGACATGGAAGATGGGGTGGACAGATTTCAGGGTATCAGGAAGTCGGAGGGTGCAGGAGTGTGTACCAGGTTGTGTGGTGATCTCGAAGGGCCCAAGGTTCTTTTCCGAAAGCTTTTTTGAAGATTGAGTAGAGCAGAAGTACTTAGCTTTGACATAAACTGAACTACCAACTTCAAATAGCAGGGTGGTCATTCGGCAAGCATCAGCAGGACCTTGGTAATGTTCTTGAGCCTGACGCATTTCCTCATGAAGAAACTGATGCAGGGAATCAAGATCCATGGAGTACTCCTGGGCACAGGCAGAGGAGAGGTCTCGTTTGGGATGGACAGAGATGGTTGGGTGATAACCCTTGTTGGCGAAGAACGGCGAGACGCTGGTAGTAGCACTCGGCGCATTATTGTAGGCGAACTCGGTGAGAGGGAGCAACTCAGGCCTGTTGTCCTGTTGATAGTTACAATAAATGCGTAAGTACTGCTCCAGTGTCTGATTCATGCGTTCCATCTGGCCATCGCCTTCGGGGTGATAGCCAGAGGTGAAATGGAGTCACATGTCAAGGGCCTTACCCAAAGAACAAAAGAAGTGAGAGACGAACTCGGACCCTCTATTGGAAGTGACGTGCGCCAGAACCCCATGTTTAGAGAAAATGTGAAGGAGGAACAACTTAGCTAGTTCGGGTGCTGTGATAGTATCATGGGTCAGGATAAAGATGCATTGTTTAGAGAGGTGATCCATGACTACTAGTATGGCAGTGAAACTGGCGGAAGATGGAAGTTGTTCAATGAAGTCCATGGAGATAGAGTTCCACGGGCATTCAGGAATGGGGAGTTGCTTTAACAGACCATAGGGCTTGTGGTGCGGAACCTTGGCATGGGTGCAGGCGGTACAGGAAGAGACATAATCTTTGACAAACGTGCAAATGCCTGGCCAAGTGTACTCTTGATGGATTAGGTCAAGGGTGCGGCTTTGCCCAAAGTGTCCAGACAGGGGGTGATCATGCTTATACCTCAGAATCTGCAGACGGAGATTGTTAGCATCTGGCACATAGATACAGTTGTCTAACCTAAGCAAACCATTATTATCTAGTGACCAGTGTGAATCTGCAGTGAAGGAGTGGAGCTGGATCACCTTATGTAACCAGTTTCCTACGTCCAATAACGATATTAGAGTTTGTGCTGATTTGCATACTGACTGTGTTTTGGTTGCCAAATATATAATTGTTCACTGTCTAAACAACAATAAACACCCCCCAACGATCTCACCTGACGTATAGATCGTCTATGGATAAAATTCTATATTGACTTTACTATGATTTCTAGTCAATATTACACCTAGATATACCACTTTTCAGTAGGACGTGATTTTCCTGATAATTTACTGAAAGAAAACTACTAATAAAATAATTCCGCAATAAATGTTACTCAATACAGGAGTGACCAAACTGCTCTTTCTATCGCTTAGAGTGCATGCTAGTTATCTAGCAGGTTCAGGATCACTCACTTTTCTCCTGTGGTGTGATAACCAAGTATTGCTGAGAGATTATTCAATTAAGAAATCCCTCCACCAAATTCTCACTAATTCTCACTATGACACTTTTGTTCAGCTGTGTCTAACTGACCCTAACTCACGCTTAGAGTGACATGTTAGTTTCATATTAGCTAACAACTAATATTTGCTTTTATCTTTTGGAGCAAACGAACCAACCACTGGTGAGGAGAATTGAACTTATATTTCTACCTGAGGTTTGAGAGGGGGCAGAAGCGGCGGCCTTTCATGCTTTTCAGAGGCCTCTCTACTCCCATGCCTCGCACTAGTTACATGTGCTACATTTGTATTATAGATAGTTCTAGAATGATATAGGGGCTTGGGCTGTGTAAGCTTAATAATGGACTTAGGACATGACTCAGCAATAAGTAATTCAGTTCTTTGTCTTTTGGGCCGATCTTAGCGGGGTCTTGTAGCGCTAAAGCTATGCTTTACACCGCCTTAATTAAGAACGGTTATCTTTAGAAATGACTTGGCTATAAAGGGACTTTCTAGACTGTTCTCTAATTCACCCCTTTTTGTGAAGCCACATCATTACTAATGTTCTAGAGCTTTCCCAATTAATTAACTGATCCGCAGACTTTTGAATCACTTTATGCTTATGATCCGAAATCCAGATCATCAATCATTCCTTTGTTCCGATTTATTTGAGCTTAAAATCAAAAAGTTTTGATGAATCATGGGAAAATATACAAGATCCGGTTTTTTAGCATTCTCTCCTCTTCTGATGCGATCAAAAACTGTTCGCCCGCGCCGGGGAATACTCTGTCATATGGTATTCGGTCCGCCAGACTTCCGGGCGCCAATATATTTTCCTTGAGTCACATTACTTTTTATAAGAATTAGCAAACAAATATATATGAATTATAAGGTGTTTCGCCGTTTGAGCGATATCTCCGTCAGTTATGAAGCTTTTAGAATAAAACAAAACCGTGGATAAAGTTTAGAAACAGTCCTTTCAGATGGTAAAAAGATTATAGTCAAAAGTTTACTGGTTCCCGAGATATTCACATTTCTTTCCCAATGTTCCTTCTTATTCTGCCATCTATGTGCTATTTTCTTGTTGTAGGGATATATTCTTTGAATATTACACCTATGCCAGGTTCTAGGCATGCTTGTAGTAGATTAAATCTCATGCTACATGGGTGTATATAATTTATAATGATCTTCTAATGTCTGTCCAGTCTCATAAAGATCATGAGATCTGTTAAACATCTGAACTTGTCTCCTGTTTGTTGACTATTCTGATAGATCATTGTTTTATTCTTTGAATATTATTTCTCCTACAGCAGGAATCGGGGAAGTGAGGTGTTGGGCAATGGCAGGGTCAGTGGGAAGGGTGGCGATGATGTCCTGATGGATGGCCTCGATGTCGACCAGTGTGCCTGTGTGGAGAACAGGGGTGGCAAGGCAAGTGGCTTGAAGGGACAATGTGAGCTGTTCCTGGGTGAAGACTGGGTGGAAGTTTTGCAGGTTGATGCAGGCATAGTCTCTTTGGGATAGACATCCCAGCGTCTAGTCAACACATCAGGCTTGGCACCGAGTCTACCAGGACGAAAATGGACAATCATGTTGAATTGGGAAAGGAACTCAGACCAGCAGGCTTGCTGGCGAGTGAGGAGTTTTGTGGTGGAGAAGTATTCCAGATTCTTGTGATCCATGATGACATCGATGGGGTTGGTGGAACCTTCAAGATAGTGACGCCGGGAATGGAAGGCTTTGTAAATGGCTAAGAGCTCCTTGTCATGTGTGTTGTAGTTGAGTTCCAGCGCTGTCAATGTCCACGAGCGGAAAGTGACAGGATGTATCTCTTCATCAGTACAATGAATAGAAATGATACCTGATATCGCATAGTCTGAAGTGTCAGTTTCAATCATTAGTGGCACATCGGGAACCCAATGTGTCAATATAGGAGTGGAGGTGAAAGCGTCCTTGAGCAATGTCAGAATACTCGTGAATGAAGCAGTGATAGAAGTTAGCAAATCCCAGAAAGGATTGGATATCCTTTACTTTTCGTGGCTTGGGCCAATCCTGGATGGCTTTAATTTTCTCTGAGGACATGGACAATCCATTTGGTGAGAGAATGTACCCAAGGTACTCTGTCATATCAGTATGGAACTCACACTTCTGTGGATTGGCAAACAAGCCGTGAATGCAGAGCCTATGCAGGACCTCGCGAACATGTTCCTCATGTGAGGCCATGTCAGCGGAGTAGATAAGAATGTCGTCAAGGTAGACTACCACACACACATCAAGGAGATCAGCGAAGACGGAATTCACAAACCGCTGAAACACCGCAGGGGCATTTGACAGACCAAAGGGCATTAAAAGCCACTCATAGGAACTGTAGCGCATGCAGAAAGAGGTCTTCCACTTGTCCCCAGTGGCGATGCATACCAAGTGGTAGGCATGCCAGAGATCGAGCTTCATGTAGACTTGAGCACAGCTTGGGGCATCTAGGAGGTCAGAAATTTGTGGGAGTGGATAGTGGTCTTTCTTCATGATCTTGTTGAGGCCTCTAAAGTCGACACAAAGATGGAGAGAACCATCCTTCTTGCAGACAAAGAGCATGGGGGCGGCGTGGGTGGAGGATGATGGGCGGATGAATCCTGATGCCAAGTGCTCATCGAGGAAAGTGCGTAGGGCCTCAAGTTCAGAAGGAGAGAGAGAGTACAAAGTACCCAGTGGTGGATGCATACCTTCCTCTAGCTCGATCTTTAGGTCGAACTCATGGTGCGGCGCAAGCATATTGGCTTTCTTCTTGCTGAAGACGTCTGCAAACTCGTGGTATGCCATTGGTATGGCTGAGAGGTCGATGGGCTTGGAAGGAACAGATGGATTAGTAGCTGCAGCATGCAGCTCACTGAACAGAACAGAAGTGTTCACGGCAAATGCTACTGAGCCCTCAAGTCGACAGGCCTTGGTGAAAACCTTGGCGCTGACAAGCTCGATAGGTGGCACATGGCTAATGGATGGTCGCAGCACGTCGACAGATGGAATGCTTACTGATGGATCAGGATCCAGAGGTTCAGTGGAAGCGCTTATAGGTTCTAGGTGGGATTGTGTCGGTGCTTGGAAGGTTATACTACTTGATACCCAGTCAATTGACAGATTGTTGTGGGTGAGCCAGTTATGCCCAAGTACCAGAACACACGTGCCATCTAGTGGAGTGACGTAGAAAGTCGACAGAATGATGACACCGGACGAAAAGCAGAGCGGAAGGTTGATAGCCTGCGTAATAAGGTTATTAGTAGTGCCATCAAACAAGCGGAGTTGAAGTGGGCCAACAGAGTAAGTTTCGAGACGGTTCTGATTGACAAAACTACTATCTACGAAACAATCGGATGAGCCAGAGAGCTCCACTCCGCTTGGCTCCGCCATTTGCGGGCCCGCCCTCGTTGTAACTATATATATACTCAACTTGTACATAGGTTACACCTCAGTAATAAAATCGACTAGAGTTTACCCCCTTCAGTTCTGGTTGCCAGTTTAGTAAGTTAGGGCACAGAGGTGTTACTTGGCACAGCGCTCCTGACATAAGTCGCTGAGGCCAAAGCCCTCCACCATGGAGACACTCCTTCGTCTCAACCTGGTCTCTGACAGTGAACCAGAATGGTAGCAGAGTGGATCGGAGGTTGGGCGGAGTTGGTATGGATATGACAACTGGTGCCAAAATAACTAAGCAGATTTCATGGAGATATGAAGACCATCCATTATTTAAAAACAAACAGCTCATAGAGCTTTTCAAGTAATGATGCTGGCCATTTAATATGCATTTCCAAAAATGTATATACATATTATCTTTGCACTTCTGCATCCTTAGGAGAACAAAATTCAAACATGTAATTTTCTCCACCCAATGTGTAGAGGGTGCACAGCAAAAAGACTCAATTTGCTCACAGAGCTCCCTACCAAGTTTGCTGATGTTCACTCCTCCTTTGGGAAACACCATTGAGTCAAACCCTTGACCCTCAGTGTTGTTCCTCATTCTAGCTCCCTTTGTCTCCTTTCAGACTACCCTTGTTCCTTTTGATTCCAGGCCCCTCCTTATATACAATGTAGCTAGTAACTTGTAACCTCAGTCCAAAATCAACTTGATTCTCCCCCCTAAGAGACTTCCCCTTGCTAGATCCAAAATTAGGGACCCCCAGGACAACCAGCAATGGCACAGTGCTCTGCATGAGTTGCTGAGGCCAAGGTCCTTCCATGCTAAGTCTCCAATTCCATTCCGGAATCATCTGAACCCCCCACTTCCAATGAGTCCTCCAACTCTTCTTCTGATAAATGGGTGATTTCCATGGTGGCTATGCACCTTGGTTTCTTGTTGCTCATTGTGTGATGTTTAGGGCAATCTTTTGTTTCCCTAATTTGCCACACTTGCTGCAAATTGAAACTGATTTTTGGTCAGTTTTCCTTGAATACTTTGAGGATGAATCCTCTTTCCATCTGGGTTTGGGCTCCTCAGCCCTTTTCCCTGATGGGAGGGTTCTACCATGGCTTGTGGTTGCCATGGTGGTTGTTCAGGTGTAATAACCCGATTTGTATGCTGAAGACATCTTCAGCCCGTTGATTATCTTGTCCATGTGAGATATTGCTCTTATCATCTCCTCATTTGAGGAGAAGTCTGCTCTGATTCTATCACGAGCAATCATTTCCCTCTTCCATTCAAAGGGAATGTTGTTTAGGAACCTGGCATTGAAAGATGCCTGGTCTGGCGGTGTCACCATTTGGGATGCTGCTTTTGACAGTTATAGGTGGAACTGTTTTAAACCTTTGTCCACCTCATATTTTACGTTGTGGTACTTCTTTGTCGCATTTAATGTGGCAGATGCTTTTATAAAGGTTCTCATCAGTATGTTGAGAACTTCAAGGAACATGCTCTTGTCTCCTCTGAGGAGTTTCATCTTGGAGTCTGATTCCGAGGTCGAATGTGGGTCCCCCTAGTCTGTGAATTAAGCAGTCTGAATGGACTTTGTCAAACTGAGGGCCTTTGTGTTACAGGAATGGGTTCCGGGGAACCCAACCTGAGCCGTTTGGCTCACTAATGGAGGTGGCTGCGTAGCCATCGGAGGGAGAGCAGAATAGGATGAGTGTATGGAAGTACAACCTGTGTGTCGGCCAACGGTAACTTGGCGCTCCTGGGAGCATACCGGTAGCGAGTATGATGTGGGCTCCTTGAGGGAGCCACCTGGCTGTCTGCTAATGGGGACTTGGCGCTCCTGGGAGCATGCCGGTAGCGGGTGTGCTGGGAGTGTTTGGCTAGTGGTGACTTGGCGCTCAATGGAGTGTACCGGTAGTGAGGGATACTGGGACTCCCAAAGGGAGTCACCCAGTTGGTGGCTATCGGTGACTTGGTGCTCATGGGAGCGTACCGGTAGCAGGAGTTGTTGGGGAAAGCGGGCTGGTGGACCAGTGCACGGTAGTGGGTGACTGTGGGAAGTGGGACCCGCAGGTGTGTGGCCAGGCATCCTGGAGCTGCCTGGACCGTATCCTTCTCCTGAGGAGGTGGGATAGGCTACAGTTCCTGATAGGGAACTTCTAGTTGGATGGGAGTAACCACTCGACCACCCGGTGGACTGGTGGGAGCGGGCAGCAGGAGGTTGGGCATGGGAATGCCCTCCTCGTTGCGGTTTTGTCATAGAGAGGAGGAATAGGGAGGTGGACATGGTTCCAGGGTTACAGGTTGAGTTTACAGTGGTGACACAATGGTGAGGATGTTACAATTGCGGTACAAGGTTTGTGGGTTATGTATTTTATAATGATCAACATCCTCAGCATTTGCCTTTACATGTCATATGACTGGTTTCTATCTAATATCAAAGTCTCAATGGTCAAGGGAAGTCCCTTGAAACTTAACAATTCCCCCAGCCAGCACCAAAACCCAGTGGGAAAGCTTGGCATGGAGTTTGACAGAGAAATATAATGAAGGAGGGCAGAGACAACCTACCTACTTGCAGTCACGGACCATAAGAATCTAGTCCATCTCTATAACACTTTGGATCCTTGCAAGGTGAGGAATCCCAGTAGTTCTGTGAATCACTGCCAGAATGACTCCATGTCATTCTCCCCTGACCATTTCTTGTCAGGGAAAGCCAGGCCATTCTTCAGACCCTCCTGCTTCACTCCCTCCAGGCATGGAGTGAGTATTCTTACTTCAGCCATTTTTATGGCCTTTTCATACCATTCTTCCAGGTACTCCTCATGTTCCCCTGCCTTTGCAGGGTCACTGTCCACTGAAGATTTCTCCTTTAGGGGGTTTTTCGCTGGAAGGGACTGTCCTCTCAGCAGTTCTTTTGTTTTGGGTGGTTGCACCTGAGGCTGGATAGGAATTCTCTCATTCTTTTGAGAGAGTGAGTTGTTACCTCTCTGTTTGAGAGGTTCATCAGTGAAGGAGGTTTGGCCAAACCTTTGGTATGTGCCAATCCTTCTCCTGATTTCTGAGCAATGCCTCTTTTTGGCATTGTCTTCTCTGATCCTTGGGAGAAGAATTTCTTTTGCATCTCTGTCAAGTCACTGATGATACTCCAGCGTACTTTCACTGGTTGTCCTTTTTGTGAATCTTTCACAAGTATTCTTCTCTTTTTTTTTTTTTGTTTCCTTGCTGTTTTGCGAGGATTTTATGTTTTTCAGCAAGTCAGTTTGCTCACTGATTTTGTCACTCAATGTGTCAATTGTGTTGGCCATTCTTTCTAGAGTTATCTCTAGACAAGCCATACTATTGTGGCTCGTTTCCTCAATCTTTTTATGGATCGAGTTTATTGCATTTATTATGTGTGATTCCTGGTTATCCAGGAGGAAATTAGGCTGGGCAAGTAGTGACTCTCCCCAGTTCATGTTGCCACTTCTGGGGGTTCCAGAAGGGTTCTTGGAGTGTTAAACTCCACACTCACTTGAGTCTAGGCAAGGGGGTTGATGTGAGGTCTTTGGGTAGCTCAGCACACAAAGCCGTAAGTGATACAAGTATGTGTATTTTACAGTGGTGTGTAAGCAGTTACCCGGAGGTTCCCGCTTACCCACGTGACTATATGTATCTAATTTACATATGACTCGGGGTTCAGGGCTATTGCCCTGACAACTGGGCAGCAAAGCTGTCGATGGCAGAATTCGCAATCAATGCGAGCTCGAACACATCGACAGGATTTGCCCCATTTGAATTAATCTATGGCCACATGCCAAAGATGTGCCTAACAGCACCACCCTCGGACTACCTGGGAGTAAACGACTTTGCCCAAAAGGTGAAGGAAAACCTTATGGCAGCACATGACACGATAATACACAATCATGCCACTCAAACAATCCAGGCGAATAAGTGTCAGGGCACAGCCCTTGACCCCACTCACCCTCAGACACCCTCACCCTTTCCCTAACCACCCTCTCTCCACATTTCCCCATTCCCCTTATCCTTCCCCCCACTGTTTCACATAATGATGCGCGTGCGCGAACCCGTTATGGAAAGTCGGCAGCAAGCGGGAACTGTATAGTTCCTAGGGTCCTTTTGTGTTGGCCTCACAGGGGGCTGAGAAGCTTACCCTTCTTCTCAGCTCATTCCCTGTGAAGGCAAGTGTACTTACCCGCTTTTCAATGAATAGCAGCTCATTCCCTGTGAAGGCTGAGGCCAGTCCCCTCAGCGACTTCGAGGAGTTAGCACCCGGGGAGAGTACCCCAGCATCCACACCCGGCCTCGCCCTCCGGCCACTCCCAGCTGGGGTCCGGATCCTGACAATAAGAAAAGATGCCCAGACCCACCTTTGAAAATAGGCGAGCTTGCATACTTATCCACGGATAAGCTGAACCTACCCAAGGGAGGGCAGGCAAACTAAAGCCCCTGTATATAGGGCCTTATGAAATTCTGGAAACATTTCCAGAGACATCAAACTACCTCTGCAAGTTGCCACCACAACTTGAACAACGCGGAATCCACCCAAGATTCCACGTATCCTGGCTCATGCCTCATGAGCCAAATGACCAAGAAACCTTCCCAAATAGGGAAGTAAACATATTTTACGATTTCGGGGAAGACCTTGATCATGAAGCAGTAGTTTGTGAAATCTTAAACCACGCGTGGGTTCACGATGGACTCTGGTTCAAGGTTAAATGGGAGCTAGGGGACACCACATGGGAACCCCTAGGAAATTGCAACGACCTCATCCACCTGGATGAGTACCTCACATTACAAAATGTGAGGGAACCAGGAAACCTCCCTATCAAAGAAGATAGGGAACTCTCAGCATCACTATGCCCCCAAAAACAGAGGTGGAAGAAGTAAAGCTGAGGGGCAATTGCCCACAGCCAAGAGCGTGGGAAAATTCTGGGCGAGCAACTCACCTGGACAGCCACACCATGTGTTAGCCATCACATGGGCTAGTAACCTACCCAGATCACATGAACCACAGGCTCACGTGTAAAACCACACACACTTGTGGTGAATCCCACACACGCAAGAACCTAAACTCCTCCCACTACCACAAGAAACAAAACAACAAAAATGTTGTTCTCAGGGGAGGCAACCCTTGATTTGACCCAAACAAGCCACTGGACATCGAGATATGACAACCCAGGGAGCAAGGCTCCCCGGAACAACAACAACACCAGGTGCAGATAAGCGCCATGGACTACATGATGCACATGGCACAAATGAGTGCTGCAAACCAACAACCATCCATGTTGCCAACAGGCACTGCATACCCACAGTGTGAGGTCTCAGGGTAGCTCAGCACACAGAGCCGTAAGTGATACAAGGGTGTGTATTTTATGGTAGTGTGTAAGCAGTTCCCTGGAGGTTCCCGCTTACCCACGTGACTATATGTATCTTAATTACATGTGGCTCAGGGTTTGGGGCTATTGCCCTGACATTCTCCCCCCTTGTGTTGCATTTGCGACACATACAAGGTTAATGGTGAAGAAAATAAAGTTTAAGAATTGATTCACATTGAGTTTGAAATTATCAATGAGCATTTTATTGTCGCCACTTTAAAGTGGGCGATTTGTACATGTCGGTGAAGGAGAGAGAAAAAGGTTTAGGGAATAAGTGAGTGTGGGCCATCACTTTGAAGTGAATGGTGATACATGGGTATCGCAGAGAGGAAAGTAATGGAGTTTGTCGAAAATGAATTTCGACCCAAAGGTTGTATGTCTTTGGTGTTCCTCACTTGTTCTGTGAGGGTTCGTGTGTAAATGGTGTTTACACATGAGTGGTGGTGGGTGTGGGTTTTTTTTTTTTTACGATGTAACGGGTCTATCGCCTAGACTCGAGACAGAGAGAAGGGGGAGGGTGGTAGTGTGCGCGGGTGTGGTTCGTTGGGCTGGGTATTGGTCCGTGGGTGCTACTGAGTCTGCAAAAACCTCAAACAAACACTCACCTACGTCTCTCTTGGACGTCAAGGCTGAGTATTATGATGTGAGGGGTCTTAGACGTGAGCAACTAGCTCAGAGGGGGCGTTAGGGTCGTGGATGGCGTCTTTGCCACTTGGATGCAACTTCTGCTTGTCCCTTCACGGGTCTATTCAATACTAACTTGTTATGTACAAGCTGTTATCTAGTTTATATATGTTGGGAATGAAATGAATGGACTGGGGGAATGTAAACGGGCCGTTAGGCAACCGTAAATGATGAATATCCAATTGGGAACAAAGAAACAATAAAAGAAATATGAGTGAATGGGGAAAATGTGACAACGGGTCCGAAATGGGAAATGTAAAAGTTAACTCCGCAACGCTTCGCCACAGCGCCCGCCTATCCTCCCGTCAGCAACCTCCTCGTCTCCAGCTTTCCAACGAGCCCTTATTCGTCCCAATTGGTGCAGTGGTTCTTGAGATGTGGAGAGGGGGTGAAATTGGCGGCGTGGTTGGGCGTGGGAATTTTGCTTGGGGTTGTCGGGAATGATGGGGAAAATAGGGAAAAATAAGGAATGAGTTTGTGGAGTGTTGGATAGTGTTAGAATGAACATCGGGAGCATCAGAGGGTATGTGGTATATGTTGGTGGCCAAATTCCACAGAATCCGACTTTTTGCGGTACACGGAGTTGTCCCCACAACAACGAAGTAGAGATTTCCGCAATTGTTACTTGTGGTTCCTTGCATACAATATTGTGTGTGGGGCCTCGAGTTGGGGGAAGGTGTTTTCATGGGTGCCTTGATGGCATATTACCATGTCACTTTCCCTTTCCTCAAGGGTGGAGTTATTGCCCCAGAGGAGGGTTTTCCTCCGGGTTGTTCATCTGGACATCTGATTGCTGCATTGGATGCGATGACATAGCCTGGGTGTCATATCCATCCCCAGCCATCGACTTCCGATCCCTCTGATCCCTCCGGTCTACTTCCACTCCTTCTCCACTAACCTCGGAGCTCCCGTATTCTGCAACCCCCTT
Organism: Cantharellus anzutake; assembly: GCF_015039405.1. Classification (NCBI taxonomy): domain Eukaryota; kingdom Fungi; phylum Basidiomycota; class Agaricomycetes; order Cantharellales; family Hydnaceae; genus Cantharellus; species Cantharellus anzutake. The sequence continues at coordinate 41,585 of NW_024067128.1, read as the reverse complement.
GGTACCCCTCGATGGTCACCACCCCCTCCTTTCAATTTATTACCTACGCCTCCCTAAGTACAGAGCCCCGAAGGCTTCCAGACAGCTCCGATGTCCACTAGCACACTCCCGCCTCCGCTGGACAATACACTTGCTTGCCCTGCAAGCCCACCTTCGGGCCTATCCCTCCTTTCTGTTTCTGGGTTATCGCCTGCCTTTCCATTAACCCCATAACCCAACTCATTGGTAATATTCAATCGGCTAATGTCTAACCCCATTAGCTCGGCTCCGCCATTTGCGGACCCGCCCTCGCTGTAACTATATATACTTAACTTGTACATAGGTTACACTCCAGTAATAAAATCGACTATAGTTTACCCTCTTTAGTTCTGGTTGCCAGTTTAGTAAGTTAGGGCATGGATGTGTTACTTGGCACAGCACTCCTGGCACAAGTCGCTGAGGCCGAAGCCCTCCACCATGGAGACACTCCTTCGTCTCGACCCGGTCTCTGACACTGGGCTACATTGTTGAGCTGTGGGCTTGATGAAGTGGGCGCTCCCTGGGTGGGAGCAGGTTGTTGTGTTCCTGAGCTACTTGGCTCAGGTGTGGAGTACGGTAGGTCTACTGTTCTTCCCATGGGGAAGGGTGGTCGTTGGCCTGGTTGTCCAGTGCAGAGACTTGCATCTCTTTCCCGGTATTTGGAAGCTTTTGCTTCCCGTTCCGCAGTTCTTGCAGCACATTCCTCAGGAGTCCTGAGTGGTTTGAACTGGGACTTTATATAGGCAGCTTTGCCTAGACTTTCCCAGGGGATTTTTCCCTTGTTCTCCAGGGAATTGTACTCCTCCGTGAGTCTTGCAATACTCGGGAGTCCCAAGAAGTATTTCTTGGTTTCCTTCGCTTTTTCACGAAGGACTCTATGTACCTTGCCGCTTTTGAAGGCGGCTTTGGCCTGTTTGTACCAGTGTACGAATTCTTTCCCACTCACACTTGTCCACCAAGCATATGCAGCGTCGTGTACCGCTTCTGACCCCGCTATTCTCCTCATGGGGAAGTTGGGGTCAATTGTTATGTTGACTGGAGCTTTGACTTTGCCGAACTTGTTGAGTTTGGTGGTCTCATATAACATGTGGACACTTCCCTGCAGGGTAGCTTGCCCATAGGGTGCTGAGGTACTCAGTGGCCCACCACCTCTGGCAGTGGTCCCCATTTTAGGGTCTGCCGTTGGTTGCCTACCGCTCTCCCTCTTCCCCTCGACATGGGTTTGCCCTTATGCAACCTGGACAGGGTCGCCTGCCCATGGGGTGGCAGGATAGTCGGTGCCCTGGCACTGTATCCCCTCCCCCTGACCTGGGAGGCCCCCATCATGATGGGTTTGGCAGCGAGGTCTGCCAGTGCACGTGCCTCTCTGAGCTCATGTTTCAGTAATTCAATCTCCCTCTTTTGGAGATCGACCTCTCTCTCTGTGTCTTTCAGAGAGTCGAAGATGCCCTCAGCATCTCTTTGTGCTCTGTTGTATTTGTGCCTCCAATGGGCGCAATTGTCGCAGGCATCTTCTGATGCCCTCAAGTTATCAGACCATGCCCGTTTGGACAGTCTGGATGAGGAGCCACTGTCGCTCCCTCATCTCCCTCCTACGAGGGACTTCATCTCTTTCAGCTCCTTGTGGAGCTGACCTGTCTGAGTGTCAGGGCACACCCCACCTGACCCCACGCCGCGCCGCCCTACTCTGCTCCCCCGCTATCACCCTTTGTCTCTTCTTTCCCCTTTTCCTTCTTTCTTTCTATTTCCTTCTATGGTCGACTTCCCTTTCTCTATGTATTACTAACACACCTAACCCTGCTCCCCCAATCGCCGCGCCCGCCGTGCGCATTCCTGCTCACAGAGTGGCACACCTCCGGGATCTCCCACGGAGATACCCAGGGGAGTGTGGCTGTGTGCAGGGATGACATGGCTCCTCCCACGTGACCCTGACCGCATGTATATAATAGCACCTGGGGTGGGAACAGAAGAAGCAGCCTTCTTCTCAACTTCCCACTTCAGACTAAGTGGTCGGGGACGCTCACCCCGCAACGGGACCGTCGCTACACATAGCTGACACCTGTCCCATCGAGTCCCTCGCACCGGGACCTCGCCGCTTTCGGAGCTGTCCCTGACACTGAGCAGCTACTGCTGATGCGATAGCTGATTCCCAGCCTGCATTTGGCTGGGGTGTTGTTGGACCTGGGCCGAATTGGCTGATCCAGGGGTTGATCTGGCCAGGGAAGTTCCCTGGGGAGTATGCCTGGGGCTGCAGCAGCAAATGCTGCCCCTGGAATGGCGCTTGTTGCGGTATTGGTGCAGTTTGCACTGCATATGGTTGGAAGCCCCTCTGAGGAGGTGTCAGGGACAGCTCCGAAAGTGGCGAGGTCCCTGCGTGTGGGACTTGGTGGGACAGGTAGTGGCTGTGCGTAGCGGCGATCCTGTCGCGGGGTGAGCATCCCTGACCACTTAGTCTGAAGTGGGAATATGAGTTATCATTAAAAGGGGAAACTACACTACTTGCCTGAAGTGGGAATATGAGAAGAAGGCTACTTCTTTGGTTCCCACTCCAGCCGTTATTATATACATGCGGGATCGGTCACGTGGGGGGCGCCACGTCACCCCTGCACACAGCCACGGCTCTCCGGGTGTCTCTGCGGGAGATCCTGAGAGGGCTCGCTGTGGGTGCGGGGCGAGTGAGGTGGCAGTGGCAGCGATGTGGGGAGGTAAGATACAGGAGGGGAAATAGGCGTGTACGCCGGTGATACATTGAGCAGCGGGAAAGGTGGTCCATGTAAGAGAGAGAGAAAGAAAGGAAGAAAGGAAGAAAGGAAGAAAGGAAGAAAGGAAGAAAGGAAGAAAGGAAGAAAGGAGAAAGGAAGAAGGAGAAGCGGTGCAGAGCGGGGGAGCGGAGCGGGGGTCGGACAGGGCGTGCCCTGACAGGAGGCTGGGGGTATACGGTGCCTGTTGGCAATGCAGATGGTTGTTGGTTCCTGGCACTCATTTGTGCCGCATGTGTTGTGTAGTCCATGGCTGTCAGAGTTTGGATTATTGTTGGAGTCGGAATACTGTCAGAGATCTGGAATGCTGTCAGAGACTGGGAATATTGTTAGAGTCTGGCAGACTGTCAGAAGACGGATAGAAGATGGATTGGGTTCTGTCTGAGTTGAGGTCGGAGTTGATGCAGAGGTCTGTTGGAGCGTGTGCACGGATATGTGGGCGGAAATATGCGGCGCATCCGGAAGCGCTGTTCAAGGTTAGCAGAGTGGGATCATGGCCTCAGTGACTCAGGTGGAGTGCTGTGCCCTGAGCTTGACGTTTGGGGGAGATCCCATATTTACAGACTGACACTCACAGTGGACTTCAAACAAGACTTGCGGGCGGAGCGGACCTGTAGGAGGAGCGCAGACTCCGCGAGCACAGACTCAGAGGGGGGGAAGCCCCCTTTTCAGAAGGAGAGACTCAGACCAGACAGGGGGGGTACTCTAGTTGATTTCAGACTGAGGTCCCCAACAGTATTTACAAGGTATATAAATAGGCAAGAGGGAATATAGAAAGGCCAGTCAGTCCGGCGCGGAGATAAGCGGGGATTGTCAAACTAAATAAGGACAAGAGCCCGGGAACTGGAAACGAGGAACAGATCAATAAACAATAAGTGGCAAGGGTTATTGATGAATAACTGAATGAGATCAATAACCTAGTGCCAATAAAGAGGGGATCAAATGCTGATATTGGCAGGGAAGCAAACAATAAATGGCACTCGGCAAGGAATGAATGATAAGCTGCCAAGTGACAAATGGCCAGAGGAAGAGTGGAGGTCAGCGTGTGGCGCCGATACAAGTCCGCAAATAAGCGGGGTTGGTGCGGTGCCGACACAAGTCCGCGAACAGAGGTTGATCTGCCAGCACTGTCACACAAGGACAGCATGGAGGCCAACAGAGGTACAGAGGGAGTGGGAGTGTTGACCTGACCAGAGGTGTCAAGGGCAACCAGAAGTGGCCAGAAGGTGCAGAGATGGGCAGAGGGTGCGGAGTGGGCAGAGGGTGCGGAATGCACGGAAGCGGGGCATGGCTGTGACCACATAGTGGGAAGCGATGAGTGTGGTTCGGATGGAGACAAGGCAGGCATGACTGAATGCCGGGAGCGCCAAGGGCTCAGGAACTGGAGGTAAGGTCAGAATACCGGCAGGGTCTAGGTTCTGATTATTGGCCAAGTCTCACGCAGTAAGGCAGGGGGCCAGACATGGGGTTGGGGGCTGGTTAGGATGGGTTTCGGGTCGGTGGATTCGCCTATCGGCATTGGTTCGCCGCTGACGGAGCCCCGGGATTTGTCGGTCATGTCAGGGCACATACCCTGACTTAGCCTGGACCCGGACCCGCGTCCGGACCCGCTCCACTTCCCGCGCACTTCCTGCGCCGCATGCTCTGTGCGCCGCATGATCCGACCCCGGATCCCACCTCATGTGACTTCCGGGTATCCCCGGAAGTTTTCGCCATATTGGGGCCACTGTGGGAAAGTGAGAAGTTAACCTTCTTCTCACTTTCTTACCCACAGTAGTGTTATGCCCTGAGATGGGCTGCTGTTACAGGTTAGCCTGTGGGCCATAGAGAGGGGTCATGGGGACCCGGGGTCCGTCCCCTGACATGTCCCCTAGCTCCCATTTAACCTTAAACCAGAGTTCATTGTGGACCCACATGTGGTTTAAGATTTCACGAACTACTGCTTTGTGATCAGGGTCTTCCCTGAAGTCGTAGAATATGTTTACTTCCCTATTTGGGAAGATTTCTTGGTCATTCGGCTCGTGAGGTACGAGCCAGGATACGTGGAATCTTGGGTGGATTCTGCATTGTTCAAGTTGTGGTGGCAACTCGAGGATGTAGTTTGACATCTCTGGAAATGTTTCCAGAATTTTGTAAGGCCCTATGTATAAGTGCTTTAGTTTACCTGCCCTCCCTTTGGGTAGGTTCAGCTTATCCATGGATAAGTATGCAAGCTCGCCTTTTCTCAAAGGCAGGTCCGGGCATCTTTTCTTATTTGCCTGGATTGTTTGAGCAGTGCGATTGTGTATTATCGCATCATGTGCTGCCATGAGGTTTTCCTTCGCTTTTTGGGCGAAGTCATTTACTCCTGGGTAGTCCGAGAGTGGTGCTGTTAGGCACATCTTTGGCATATGGCCGTAGATTAATTCGAACAGGGCAAATCCTGTCGATGTGTTTGAGCTCGCATTGATCGTGAATTCTGCCATCGACAGCTTCGCTGCCCAGTTGCGTTGATCTGGTCTGACCATCGCATGTAGTATTTGTACTACTTTTTGTATCATTCTTTCCACTTGGCCATTGCCTTGTGGGTGGAATGCAGTTGTGAATTTCAACTGCACACTGAGTATTTGGTGTAGTTCGTGCCAAAATTTTGACCTGAATTTCGAGTCTCGATCTGATATGATCGAGTGTGGTAGACCATGGAGTCTTACAACTTCATGAAGAAATACGAATGCTAGTTCTAATGCGTTCGTTGTTGTTTTTATTGGAATTAGGTGGACATTGGATGTCAACCTGCAGATGATTACCCAGAGGTAATCATATCCCAAGCTTGTTGGGAATGGACCTGTGAAGTCCATGGCTATTGACAACCACAGTGTTTCCGGGGTCGGGAGTGGGTGAAGCAGTCTGGGATTTCTCCTGGTGCTTTTCTTTGTTGTTTGACAAGTTCCGCAAGACCTGCAGAACTTGTGGGTGTCCTTCCTCATCAACTTCCACCAGAAGTATCGATGGAGGGTTTCCACTGTTTTCTTGGATCCTAAGTGTCCAAGTGTTTCATGGATGTTTTCAAGGATTATTCCTCGAATGGACTTCCTTTCGTAATTCCCTTTCAGGACTACTATTTGTGTTGTTCCTCCTTCTCCAAGTCAGGTTATCAGCCCATCTTTTATGGAGAAGTTTTTGAAATTCCCCGGGTTCTCTAGGATTTCCTGGTGGATCTGGTTTTGCGAATATCCAGATTTTATTGCCTCGATGAGGTCTTTTCCTTCGAATTGTTTTCGAAGGTTCTCTTCTGGAATTATGATTTCTTCCAGGTTTTGGGCGCTCCCCCTAGAGCTTCCTCTAGGGTATTTCTCATGTGTATTGCTGCGAGTCTCTTTTTCTCTGAGTTTTTACTCAGGGTACTGCTTAGCAGCAGTTCTTCATATTCCTCGATTCTGTCGGGGATAGTATCTTCTGCATTTTTGTCCAGATGGATGTCTGCTGACACATAGTTGTCGAAATGCAGATCCTCGTCAGTTGACGAGTTGTAGTACCATGAAAGTGCATCTGCCACTTTGTTCTTGTGGCCTTCCATGTATTTTATTTCGCAATTAAAGCTTGCGAAGAAGGCTTGCCATCTCAGGTGTCTACCTGAGTTGTGGTTTTTTGCTTTGAAATATTCCAAAGCTTTGTGGTCCATGATTACTGTGAATTCACAGCCTCCCATGAGATCGTCTTGCCATCTCATGAGTGCTTCAAGGATGCCCAGTGCCTCAAGCTCGTAGGTGAAGTACCTATGTTGTGTGTTGGTGAACTTTTTGGACATGAATGCGGCCAGGTGTCAGGGACAGCTCCGAAAGTGGCGAGGTCCCGGCACGAGGGACTCGATGGGACAGACGTCAGCTATGCATAGCGGCGGTCCCATTGTGGGGTGAGCTGTCATGACCGACAAATCCCGGGGCTCCGTCAGCAGCGAACCAATGCCGATAGGCGAATCCGCCAACCCGAAACCCATCCTAACCAGCCCCCAACCCCATGTCTGGCCCCCTGCCTTACTGCGTGAGACTTGGCCAAGAATCAGAACCTAGACCCTGCCGGTATTCCGACCTTACCTCCAGTTCCTGAGCCCTTGGCGCTCCCGGCATTCAGTCACGCCTGCCTTGTCTCCATCTGAACCACACTCATCGCTTCCCGCTATGTGGTCACAGCCATGCCCCGCTTCCGTCCACTCCGCACCCTCTGCCCACTCTGCACCCTCTGCCCACTCCGCACCCTCTGCCCATCTCTGCACCTTCTGGCCACTTCTGGTTGCCCTTGACACCTCTGGTCAGGTCAACACTCCCACTCCCCTCTGTACCTCTGTTGGCCTTCATGCTGTCCTTGTATGACAGTGCTGGCAGATCAACTTCTGTTCACGGACTTGTGTCGGCACCGCACCGACCCCGCTTATTTGCGGACTTGTATCGGCGCCGCGTGCTGACCTCCGCTTTTCCTCTGGCCATTTGTCACTTGGCAGCTTATCATTCATTCCTTGCCGAGTGCCATTTATTGTTTGCTTCCCTGCCAATATCGGCATTTGATCCCCTCTTTATTGGCACTAGGTTATTGATCTCATTCAGTTATTCATCAATAACCCTTGCCACTTATTGTTTAGTGATCTGTTCCTCTCCAGTTCCCGGGCTCTTGTCCTTATTTAGTTTGACAATCCCCGCTTATCTCCGCGCCGGACCACACCGGACTGACCGGCCTTTCTATATTCCCTCTTGCCTATTTATATACCTTGTAAATACTTCTTGTTTGAAGTCCGCTGTGAGTGTCAATCCGTAAATACGGGATCTCCCCCAAACGTCAAGCTCAGGGCACAGTGCTCCACCTGAGTCGCTGAGGCCGCGATCCCACTCTGCTAACCTTGAACAGCGCTTCCGGACGTGCCGCATATTTCCACCCGCATATCCGCGCGTGCGCTCCAACAGACCTCTGCTCCAACTCCGACCCCGACTCAGACAGAAACCCATTCCGTCTTCAGTCCGACTTCTGACAGTCTGCCTGGCTCTGACAATATTCCAGACTCTGACAGTACTTCCGACTCCGACAATAATCCTGTCTCTGACATGAGCATCCCTGACCACTTAGTCTCAAGTGGGAAGTTGAGAAGAAGGCTGCTTCTTCTGTTCCCACCCCAGGCACTATTATATACATGCGGTCGGGGTCACGTGGGAGGAGCCACATCATCTCCGCACACAGCCGCACTCCCCTGGGTATCTCCACAGGAGATCCCAGAGGTGTGCCGCTCTGTGAGCGGGAATGCATGCAGTGGGTGTGGTGATCGGGGGAGCAGGGTTAGGTGTGTAGTGATACATAGAGAAGGGGAAGTCGACCATGGAACGGAAATAGAAAGAAAGAAGGAAAGGGGAAAGAAGAAACAGGGCGTGATAGCGGGGGAGTGGAGTAGGGCAGCACGGTGCAGGGTCAGGTGGGGTGTGCCCTGACACCAGGTGGCAAGTCTGCCACTTTTTGCCTTGTCCAATTAGTGCGCCCATGCCCGCTGGGCATGCGTCTGTTAACCCAGATGTGGAGTTTGCTCCTCTCTTCTTCTGAGAGGCTTTCCGGTGGATTCCACTGGACGGGCTTCAGGATCGGAGCCCTGCATGCTAGATGTTTGATCTCATCAAAGCATTTCTGGTCGAGTTGTTACAGGGATGGGGGGAAATCCCCATTCCTCGATCCGTTCTTATAGCGGGATGACGAACGTTGTATCTAGTCTGTACCATAACAGGATATGTAATCAATGAGTGATCCCAGTCTTGCATGGGAGTGGACAATTGAATTCCCATCGATCGTGGTTGGTGATGTAGTGAGCTATTAAGGAATTGATGGTAGGTAGTCGGAGATGTCAGGATGGACGGGTCAGCCACAGGTACTTGGCGCTCCTCGATGGAGCATACCGTGTGCGCAGTCGCGACTCATGAGGTGGGTGAGAACTTTGTATAACTGCCATTGGTTACTTGGCATTCGCAGCGTGAATGTATCAGTAGTGGGTTGATATCATGAGCGTGCAATGAGGATTGACTAGCAGGGCCTTCGGTGACTTGGCGTTCCCAAAGGGAACGTACCATTGGCAGGGGAATATGATGACTGATGAGGGAGGGAACAGACGATGGATGGATGGCTACTTGGCGCTCGCATAGTGAACATGCCAGCATCATGGGAATGTGGACCTCAGAGTATTCACGATCTCCAAGATCATGATATGATGTCATCCGTCGAGCACTGGGGGGAGAGCTGAGTGATGAAGTCCTGTAGGGTACAGATTCCATAGGATGATATGCATGTCGAGAGTCTTCGACTCACGACCTCGAGTTCTCATGGTGAGGACCGCTAGAGGACTCGACATAACCAGACTTATAAGACATGTTGTGAGTTGTACAGTCACACAGGTTCAGTTGAGTCACAGGAAAGGGTTGTTACAGAAGACAACACACAAGACAGTTGTAGAGAGTAGTAGTTAGTTAGCGGGAACTGCCTTCGGTGGTTTCCGTACAAGACGTGTGACTATCTACAAATGGAAGGGTCACAGGAAATCCTGCGAAACACAAGTAACCTCAGCCAGCACCAAAACCCCAATGGGGAAAGCTTTGCACAAGGGGGGGAAAGGGGTAGAACGAGTAAGGAGGGTAGGGTATCGGGATAGAGGGTGAAAGGGGGAGCGAGGGGGAGCGATAGAGAGGAGAAGTCTTTGACTATGCAATGGATATGGTCGTTGGAGACTCCATATCCATAACAGGAGTGGTGTCCACCTGAATGTCTGCTTGTTTGAGCAGATTGTTTGCAGTGGCCCTGTGTAGCCACTGATGTTTGGCATGAATATCGATAGATATTCTACCATTCCCAGGAATCTTAGGACTCCTGTGTGGTCTACTGGCTCTCGCCAGCTGCGGATTTTTTCCATTTTATCTGCTTGAGCATGGATGCCTTGGTGTCAGGGACAGCTCCGAAAGCGGCGAGGTCCCTGTGCGCGGGACTCGGTGGGGCGGGTAGCGGCTGTGCGTAGCGGCGATCCCGTCGCGGGGTGAGCGTCCCCGACCACTTAGTCTGAAGTGGGAATATGAGTTATCATTAAAAGGGGAAACTACACTACTTGCCTGAAGTGGGAATATGAGAAGAAGGCTACTTCTTCGGTTCCCACTCCAGCCGTTATTATATACATGCGGGATCGGTCACCCCTGCACACAGCCATGGCTCTCCGGGTGTCTCCGCGGGAGATCCCGAGAGGGCTCGCTGTGGGTGCGGGGCGAGTGCGGCGGCGGCGGCGGCGGCAGCGATGTGGGGATGGTAAGATACAGGAGGGGAAATAGGCGTGTACGCCGGTGATACATTGAGCAGCGGGAAAGGTGGTCCATGTGAGAGAGAGAGAAAGAAAGGAAGAAAGGAAGAAAGGAAGAAAGGGGGAAAGGAGAAAGGAAGAAGGAGAAGCGGTGCGGAGCGGGGGAGCGGAGCGGGGGTCGGACAGGGCGTGCCCTGACACTTGGTCATCCACATGGCTTCCTAGAACATCTAGGATTGGAGCAAATGGCTGGAATTTTTTCTGGCTTATGTAGAACTTTGCCCCCTTGAGGCAAGTGAACAACCACAATAATGCTTTATTGTGGTTCTCCACCGAGCTTGTGCTGGTGAATATATCGTTGAACCAGACGTGTGGGCGTCTGCCTACTTCTCCTCATAGTTCCCAGGTCAGCATGTACTGGAAAGTACAGGGAGCATTGCAGTCTCCTTGCTGCATCGTGTTTGAGTTGTATGTCCTGTAGGGCGTTGTCAGGGGACGACTCCCGGGTCCCCATGACCCTCCCCTATGGTCCACAGTCCCAGGTGTAACCAGCCCTGTCCAGGGCACAACCTACTGTGGGTCAGAGATGATATATAGAAGAGAGGCAAGTATATACAACTTGCCTACTGTGGGTCAGAGATGAGAAGGAAGTTAACTTCTCATCTTCCCACAGTGGCCACAATACATCGAAAACTTCCAGAGATATCCGGAAGTCACATGAGACCCGAGACCCGAGGTCCGGGCCCTCCAGCTGCACTGAGCGTCCGGCACAGGGCACGCGTGGGGAGTGCAACAGCCAGGTGCAGTTGCGGGTGCGGGTGTGGATGCGGGTATGGGCTAGGTCAGGGTGTATGCCCTGACAGGCGTGGAGAATGTCGTCCTATGGACGTCATCTGGATCCACGCATATTTGTTCGTATGCATCCAACATATCGATCTTGGATTGGTATGTTGCTCTGGCAACTGATTCATGGATCAGTCGCATGTCTGGCATTGGTGTGACGTCGAGGATCGTGTTTGAGTTACGATTCCTCACATCTATTACTGTGTGCAAAGATCCATCTGCTTTGCAGATACACAGTAGTGGGCATGCTCACTCACTGTTTGCAGGATACCACCATCCTGCTTTTACATAGCGATCTATTTTGGTTGCTAGTGCTTCCTGCAGTGCTGCAGGACATCTTGGGGTGTTTTCCCAAAATTTCTTGTTTGGATCCTTTAACAGGATTCGATGGTTCACCTCCCTCAAGGGAGGCATTTCTAATGGCACTGGCGCCATTACAGTTTTGAATTTCTCTCTCCACCACTCCCTGAGTATTTCAAACTCAGGGTTGTTCATTGTCAGGGCACACACCCTGACTAGCCCGGACCCGGACCCGCATCCGGACCTGCTACATTTCCCATGCGCATTCCCGCACCGCATGCTCCGTGCGCCGCATGATCCGGCCCCGGATCCTGCCTTCATGTGACTTCCAGATATTCCCGGAAGTTTTCCTGATATGGTGGCCACTGTGGGAAGATGAGAAATTAGCTTCCTTCTCATCTTCTTACCCACAGTAGGTTGTGCCCTGGATAGGGCTGGTTACACCACAGGCTGTGGACCATAGGGGAGGGTCATGGGGACCCGGGAGTCATCCCCTGACATTCATGGAGAGACCTTCCAGATGTGGTATGTCTGGAAGTTCTAGTCCTTCCAGACTAGGATTGGGCCAACCTTCAGGGTACTTTCTTTCGATTACCCTGAGGTGTGTTTCAATCCTGCCTCCTTGTCAGGGGGGCTTCTTTTTGGTTGTTCTTGAGCTCTTGCTCAAGTTTTCTGTCATATCCATCCACAGCCATTGACTTCCACTACCTCTGATCTCTCCGGACTACCTCCACTCCTTCTTCACTAACCTTGGAGCTCCTGCATTCTGCAATCACCTCTGCTTCCCTCGATGGTCACCACCCCCTCTTTTCAATATATTACCTACGCCTCCCTAAGTATGGAGCCCTGAAGGCTTCCGGACAGCTCCGACATCTGCTAGCACACCCCCGCCTCCACTGGGCAATACATTTGCTTGCCCTGCAAGGCCACCTTCGGGCCTGTCAGAGACCTGATCGAGACGAGGGAGTGTCTCCGTGACGGAGGGCTTCGGCCTCAGCGACTTATGCCAGGAGTGCTGTGCCAAGTAAACATGTCCGTGCTCTAACTTACTAACTGGCAACCAGAACTGAAGGGGGTAAACTCTAGTCGATTTTATTACTGGAGTGTAACCTATGTACAAGTTAAGTATATATAGTTACAGTGAGGGTGGGTCTGCAAATGGCGGAGCCGAGTGGAGTGGAGCTAACGGGGTTTAGACATTAGCCAATTGAATATTACCAATGAGTCGGGTTATGGGGTTAGCGGAAAGGCAGGTGATAACCCAGAAACAGAAAGGAGGGATAGGCCCGAAGGTGGGCTTTGCAGGGCAAGCGAGTGTATTGTCCAGCGGAGGCGGGAGTGCGCTAGCGGACATCGGAGCTGTCCAGAAGCCTTCGGGGCTCCGTACTTAGGGAGGCATAGGTAATAAATTGAAAGGAGGGGGTGGTGACCATCGAGAGGTACCGAGGGGATTGCGGAATATGGGAGCTCCGAGGTTAGTGAGGAAGGAGCGGAAGTAGACCAGAGGAATCGGAGGGATCGGAAGTCGATGGCCAGGGATGGATATGACAGGGCCTATCCCTCCTTTCCATTTCTGGGTTATTGCCTACCATTCCGCTAACCCTGTAACCCAACTTGTTGGTAATATTCAATCAGCTAATGTTTAACCCTGTTAGCTCCGTTCCGCTTGGCCCTGTCGTTTATGGGCCTGCTGTCATATCCGTGCATACCTGATCCTGACCCGACTTCCGGACCTCCTCCTTCCCCACCCCCGGAATCCTACCCTACCACTGTCCATTCCGATATTCACCGTCGGTCCTGGCACCACACCACCCTTCACCTCCCATGCCACCTCCACTCCTCCATCACTCTCCTGTCCTATCTCCGTCCGCTCCGATAACCACCTCGGACCGAACACCACCCCTCCTCCTACCCCTCCTCCTACCCCTCCTCCTACTCCTCCGCTCCCTCCTCCGCTCCCTCCTCACAACACCTCCACCCTTCCATCATCCTCCTACTCTTCTCCCGTCCGCTCCGATACCCACCTTCGGACCTGACACCTCTCCTCTCTTCCTTCTCCTCTCTTCCTTCTCCTCTCTTCCTTCTCCTCTCTTCCTTCTCCTCTCTTCCTTCTCCTCTCTTCCTTCTGGTCCTCTTCCACTGACCTCCCGCCAAGTTATGACCTCCCGCTGCTGACCTGTACTTTGTACTCGGGCACCACTCATACCTTTGCTCCGAGCCTCCGTCATAGTTCCTACCTCGGACTTTGACTCCACCTCGGTCTTAGTCCATTGCATTGGTGACCTCATACTACGTAAACACCATTGCCAATATTCCTCGGACTTTCAACCCCGCCTCCATAAGCTCCACAACCTCCGAGCTTCGTGGATCATCTTCGGCACTTTCGCCGCTTGTAATGTATTTCTCGCGTTTCCCCCTCATCCCTATTTGGACTGCTGCTTCTTCCCATTTTAGCCAGTTAGTCATCATCCCCACTTCCCCTCATCCTCCTGCCCCTCTGGGCCTCACCCTCCGTACCTCCTTTCGGACATATCACAGGTTCTGCCTTATGACCTTCGGTACCGCTCCGCTTCTGTCATCCCTTTGTTCCCGTTCAGATGCCTTTGTTCCAACTCGGTTCCCCTTTGTTTCCTTGTGCTTTTGCCCCCTCCATTATATATATCGGCACTTGTACATACTCGTAGCAGGCTCAGTCCAAAATCTGAAATGCCCCCTAGAGACTTCCTGCTTGCCTACTGTGAAATTAAGGACCAAATGGACAAACAGCAATGGCACAGCACTCCGCTTGAGTCGCTGAGGCCAAGGTCCCTCGACGCTAAGTCTCCGATTCCACTCCGGAGTCGTCTGAATCCGCCCGTTCTAACACCTGCCCCCACTGTAACTATATATACTTGACTTGTAAATAGGTTACACCTCAGTAATAAAATCGACTAGAGTTTACCCCCTTTAGTTCTGGTTGCCAGTTAGTAAGTTAGGGCACGGATGTGTTACTTGGCACAGCGCTCCTGGCATAAGTCGCTGAGGCCAAAGCCCTCCACCATGGAGACATTCCTTTGTCTCGATCTGGTCTCTGACATTTTCCATCCATGTGATCTCATCACACGGTCTTCACTGACTCCAAGGGTATCTATGTTGCCCTTGTTCACCATTCTCACTTTGTGGGACTGGAAGTCTAAGCTTACCTGGTTTTTGTTTAACCAGGGGGCACCGAATATGGCATTATATTTATCGATGTTAATTACATCAAAGTAGTGTTTTTCTATGTGGCTGTTGATCTCAACGTCCACATTTGTTCCAAACAGGATCTGTGATCTTGTTCCTTTCATCCCCATTTGAAGGACAACTGGGTTCTCCAATTGGAGAATTGGGATATGGACTGCATGGACGAAGTCTGGCGATATAGTGTCTGTTTTGGCTCCACTGTCAAATAGCACATAGGCTTTTAGGCCTGCTATTTTTATATGAGCCATCAGCATTCTCTTTGTTGAGAGTGGTCTGTTTGCGGGGTATTTTCCTGCATCTTTCGAGATGCGGAATTTCGCATCAAACAAGGGGGTCTGGGTTTCGATGGACTTTTGGTCCTTCCCTTTTTCCTTGTTTTCCTTGGGTACTTTGGTGTATTTCCCCAAGGTGTCTTTTCTTGGTGCTTCCACCAAGGCTTTGGCAACTTTTTTGTCTGCCATGTTTTCTAACTGGCATGCTACAGCCAGTTTGATTTTATAATTTATGTCATCATAATCGATGACTGACATCGGGCCCATTCTTATGGTCCCAACATTGACTTCCTCACCCTCTGAGTTGGGTGAGTATTGAGGTCCTTCGTATGGGTCCTCTACTTTGAAGCTTGATGCTCCGGAGTTACCAGAGTTGTTCTCTGGTTTTTTGTCTGATGAGTCTTCTGACTCCTCTTCTGATGTGTTCGCAATCTCCATGGCAGCTATGCACCTTGGTTTTTCATCACTTGTTGCATTGTGTCTTGGGCAATCTTTTGTTTGCCCTATTTTGCCGCATTTGCCGCAAATTGGAACTGACTTTTGGTCAGTTTTCCTCGAGTTTTTCGAGGATGTATCCTCTTTCCATCTGGATTTCAGCTCTTCAGCCTTCTTTCCTGATGGGAGGGCTCTACTGCGGCTCGTGGTTGCCGTGGTAGTTGTTTGGGTATAATATCCTGATTTGTAGGCTGAAGACATCTTCAGCCCGTCGATTATCTCATCTACACGAGATATTGCTTTTAACATCTCCTCATTTGAGGAGAAGTCCACTCTGATTCTGTCATGAGCGATCATTTCCCTCTTCCATTTGAGGGGAATGTAGTTTAGGAACCTGGCATTGAAGGACACCTGGTCTGGTGGCGTCACCATCTGGGACGCTGCTTTAGACAGTTCTAGGTAGAACTGTTTTAGGCCTTTTTCCGCTTTGTATTTAACGTTGCAGTACTTCTTTGTCATGTTCAATGTGGCAGAGGCTTTAATGAAGGTTCTCATCAATATGTTGAGAACTATGAGGAACATGCCCTCGTCTCCTCTGAGGAGGGTTTTGTCTCGGAGTCTTATTCCGAGGTCGAACACAGGTCCCCCTAATCCATGAATCAAGTAGTCCAGATGGACTTCGTCGAATTGGGGGCCTTTGCATCCTTGCGAGGTGAGGAATCCCAGTAGTTCTGTGAACCACTGCCAGAATGATCATGTCATTCTCCCCTGACCGTTTCTTGTCAGGAAAAGCCGGCCCATTTTTTAGGGCTTCAGGCTTCACTCCCTCTGGGTAGGGAGTGAGTATTCTCACTTCGGCCATTCTTATGGCCTTTTTGTACCATTTCTCTAGGTACTCCTCTTGCTCCCCTGCCTTTGAAGGGTCGCTATCCAATGGAGATCTCTCCTTTGGGGGGGTTTTCACTGGGGGGAATCTTCCTCACAGCGTTTCTTTGGTTTCAGGTGAATTTGCCTGAAGTTGTATTTGGATTCTCTCATTGTTTTGAGAGAGTGTGGTTGAGTTACCTCTCTGTTCAAGAGGTTCATCGAAGGTGGACATTTGGCTGAACCTTTGGTATGTGCCGATTCTCCCTAATTTCTGAACAATGCCTTCTTTTGGCATTGTCTTCTCCTATCCTTGGGAGACGGATCTCCTTAGCGTTGTAACCAGGCAAGAGAGCTGCCCAGACAAGAAAGTAGGGACCTGGGGGTAGAGTCTGAATCAGGTCGGAAGATGGGAAAGGATGGGTGGTGACAGTGCTGATACTGTGCTGTGGTCTGGGTGCTAGGAAACAATCAATAAATCTCACTAATCATGTACTCACTCCTGGTCCTTCTTGGACAGTCGTCAGGAGGCTCTTTAACGTATGGAGGGATCGCTCAACACCACATTCTTTGTAGCACAGAAGAGGGGTCCAACAACTGGTACAATGCAACCTGGGTGTATATATAGAAAAAAGAGAAATCAGAACAGAAAACAAGGAAAATAGCCGATGGATGGTGGCAATGGAAACAGGAAGAATGTTGAGAACTCGGCTAAGAAACAATAAGGCAAAAAAAATGTCCACAAGGCAACAATAAAATCAATAATTGAGGCCCATAAGGTCAATATCAACCATCAATCTCGCTTCTCCACCGCATATCCGTCATCCTAACTCCCGTCCCATCATTCCATACTCTTCTCCTGATCCGTCGCTGTCCTTCAAGCTCAAAATCGTGTGAATTGGTGGAAAATTAGTGGAGATATGGGGGAAATGGTGGATAACCATGAAATTTGGGGAAGTGGCAATATGAGTCTTGAGAAAAAAGCATGGAAAAAGTTGGAAAAAATGTGGAAATGTGCCGTGGGCATTGTGAATGTGTCAGAGGCCTGAGGGTGCTCGTTGGAGCCTCGAAAAACGTGTTTCTGGCCTTGTTGGTGTGGTACTTGCTGTGCCCTCCTACAGCGTCTCTGTTGAGTCACTGATGATATTCCAGTGTGCTTTCACTGGTGGTTCTATTCATGAATTTTTCACGAGTTCTGTTTTTGTCCTGGCCCATGGCCCAGGGGTATTTTTTTTGTTTCCTCACTATTTTGTGAGAAGTTTATCTCCTTCAGCAAGTCCGTCTGCTCGCTGATTTTTTCAGTCAACACGTCAATTGCATTGGCCATTCTTTCTAGAGTTATCTCTAGATGAGCCATGCTATTGTGGTTCGTTTCCTTGATCTTTTTTTGGACTCAAGTTTATCGCATTTATTATGCGTGATTCCTGGTTTTCCAGGAGGAAGTTTGGTTGGGCAAGCAGTGACTCTCCCAGTTGACTTTGCCGCTTCTGGGGGTTCCAGAAGGGGTTCTTGGAGTGAAAACTCCACACTCACTTTGTTTAGGTGAGGCCATTGCAGAGGGTGCTTCCCTTTCATAGAGGGGTCTGTTCGCTGGTTTTTCCTTACTTTTCCATAAGGCTTCCTCAGTGAACTCCCTCATTTTGGTTTGCCTCCTCTTCATTATCTCGGAGACCTCCTCCGAGGTTGGTGACCTTGCCTTGTCTGGCATGGCGTGGGGTAGTGTAAACAGCGGAAGTTCTTTTGGAGCTTCCACGCTCTGGGAGATCCTGCTCTCAGGGCATTTTTTCACACCTTCTCAGGCTGGAAGCCTGAGAAGAAGTTGGTCTTCGCTTTCCATCCTCCATTTGGATGGAACCTGGAACAAGTCCAGTAGTTTTTTGGATAGCCGACATGGAGGCTCTTCCCTTTGTCTGCCTTTGGGGCTTGACTTGGGGACATGGGGGAGGACTCCAGGGGATAGTGGGGCCCTGGAGTTTCCTGTGACTCTATCCGATCAGCTTTTTGGGCTGATCGTTCAGCACTTATGCATTTATTGCGCAAGTCAATCACCTCCTGAGGAGGTGAGGGATCTTCCCCAGCTTGGGTTAGATCGGTATGTCATGGAGTTCTAGGGGTATTGGGCCCCACACTTACTCCACGTAAGTTTCTAAAACCTTCAGGGGCCAGCCCTGAGGTGGTTGCTTTTACCGGATCGTGTTGATCCTCGTCGTTGTCTGACAATGGCTGTTGATTCAAATCTCCCATGATGGGAGATTGCGGTTTCTTAATGAACCGCTTGTTTCTTTTTAGCATCGCTGCAGACATGACCTTGCCCTTGTGGGTGTGTTTAGGTGCCATTGGTGCTACCGAGTCAGATGTTAAGTGTCAGGGCAACCACACCTGACCATACAACCCCAGAACCACCTTCCCTGACCTCCCCCCACTTCCCTCATCCTCCCATCTTTACACACCTTTCACAACTACAGCCCACACGCGAACCCGTGGGAAAAATCATGTGGGTCAAGGCAAGCAACTTGCCTTAACCCATGTGACACCTTTTCCGCATCGCGGGAACATGCTCGGCTCCTACCCTTAGTCACGTTATGAACTGTACAGTACATTTCCCTTTTATAGTAGCCAAGTGGGGAATAGGGAAACTTACCCTTCTTCTCAACTCAATCCCCGCTTAGTGAGTTTGAGGAGCTTGGGGTAGGATCCAGCACCTGGCTGCCTGGGACACCGCGAGTGTCCAGTTCTGAGGTAGTGTTAGAACCGGGCAGAAACAGAGTGGAATCGGAGACTTAGCATGGAGGGACCTTGGCCTCAGTGACTCAAGCGGAGCGCTGTGCCATTGCTGTTTGTCCATTTGGTCCTTAATTTCACAGTAGGTGAGCAGGAAGTCTCTAGGGGGCATTTCAGGTCGATTTCGGACTAAACCAAAACGAGTATGTACAAGCGCCGATATATATAATGGAAGGGGCAAAAGCACAAGGAAAACAAAGGGTAACCGAATCGGAACGAAGACGTCCGAACGGGAACAAAGGGTAGAAGGAGCGGAGCGGTACCGAAGGTCATAAGGCAGGACCTGTGATACATCTGAAAGGAGGTAGGGAGGGCGAGACCCAGAGGGGCAGGAGGATGAGGGGAAGTGGGGATGATGACTAACTGGCTAGAATAGGAAGAAGCAGTAGTCCAAATAGGGATGAGGGGAAAACACGAGAAATACATTACAAGCGGCAAGAGTGCCGAAGGCGATCCGCGAAGCTCGGGGGTTGCAGAGCTTACGGAGGTTACGGAGGCGGGGTTGAAAGTCTGAGGGATATTGGCAATGGTGTTTACGTAGTATGAGGTCACCAATGCAATGGACTAAGACTGAGGTGGAGTCAAAGTCCGAGGTAGGGACTATGACGGAGGCTCGGAGCAAGGTACGAGCGGTGTCCGAGTGCGAAGTACGGGACAGCGGTGGAAGGTCGTAACTTGGCAGAAGGGTGGCAGAGGAGTAACAGAGGGAGGAGAGAGGGGAAAGGTAAGGGAGAAGGAGTGGCGGAAAGGAGAGTAGTCAGGTCCAAAGGTGAGTATCGGAGCGGATGGGGGAAGCGTAGGAGGATGACGGGAGGGTGGAGGTGTTGTGAAGGGGGAGCAGAGTAGTAGGAGGGTGGCGAGAGGGGCGGTATTCGGTCCGAGGTGAGTATCGGAGCGGACGGAGATAGGGTCAGAGAGGTAAGGAGGAGGTGTGTCACCAGGACTGAAGGTGAGTATCGGAACGGCAGCGGTAGGTTATGACTCCGGAGGTGAAGAGGGTGGAGGTCCGGAAGTCGGGTTGGGGTTGGGTATGCACAGATATGACAAAGGTCTTATGTACACGATAGAGGCAGCCATTGTCGAGACCAGGTTTGAGACGAAGGAAAGTCTCCGTGGCGGAGGGCTTCGGCCTCAGCAACTTATGCCAAGAGCGCTGTGCCTAGTAACACATCCGTGCCCTAACTTACTAACTGGCAACCAGAACTGAAGGGGGGTAACTCTAGTCGATTTTATTACTGAAGTGTAACCTATGTACAAGTTGGATATATATATGGTTACAGTGAAGATGGGTCTGCAAATGGCGGAGCCGAACGGAGCAGAGCTAACGGGGTTAAACATTAGCTGACTGAATATTACCAACGAGTTGTCCCTTACATTTTGTAAGGTGAGGTACTCGTCCAGGTGGACGAGGTCGTTGCAATTCCCTAGGGGTTCCCATGTGGTGTCCCCTAGTTCCCATTTGACCTTAAACCAGAGTTTGTTGTGAACCCACGCGTGGTTTAGGATTTTCGCAAACTACTGCTTCGCGATCGGGGTCTTCCCCAAAATCATAGAATATGTTTACTTCCCTATTTGGGAAGATTTCCTGGTCATTCGGCTCGTGAGGTACGAGCCTGGAATCTTGGGTGGATTCCGCGTTGTTCAAGTTGTGGTGGCAACTTGAGGATGTAGTTTGACATCTCTGGAAATGTTTCCAGAATTTCGTAAGGCCCTATGTATAAGGGCTTTAGTTTTCCTGCCCTCCCTTTGGGTAGGTTCAGCTTATCTGTGGATAAGTATGCAAGCTCGCCTTTTCTCAAAGGCAGGTCCGGGCGTCTTTTCTTATTCGCCTGGATTGTTTGAGCAGTGCGATTGTGTATTATCGCATCGTGTGCTGCCATGAGGTTTTCCTTCGCTTTTTGGGCGAAGTCATTTACTCCTGGGTAGTCCGAGAGTGGTGCTGTTAGGCACATCTTTGGCATATGGCCGTAGATTAATTCGAACAGGGCAAATCCTGTCGATGTGTTTGAGCTTGCATTGATCACGAATTCCGCCATCGACAGTTTTGCTGCCCAGTCGTGTTGGTCTGGTCTAACCATCGCACGTAGTATTTGTACTACTTTTTGTATCATTCTTTCCGCTTGGCCATCGCCTTGCGGGTGGAATGCAGTTGTGAATTTCAACTGCACACCGAGTATTTGGTGTAATTTGCGCCAAAATTTTGATGTGAATTTCGAGTCTCGATCTGATATGATCGAGTGTGGTAGACCATGGAGTCTTACAACTTCACAAAGAAATACGAACGCTAGTTCTAGTGCGTTCGTTGTTGTCTTTATTGGAATTAGGTGGACGTTGGACGTCAACCTACAAATGATTACCCAGAGGTAATCATATCCCAAGCTTGTTGGGAATGGACCTGTGAAGTCCATGGCTATTGACGACCATGGTGTCTCCAGGGTTGGGAGTGGGTGAAGCATTCCGGGATTTCTCCTGGTGCTTTTCTTTGTTGTTTGACAAGTTCCACAAGACCTACAGAACTTGTGGGTATCCTTCCTCATCGACTTCCACCAGAAGTGTCGACGGAGGGTTTCCACTGTTTTCTTGGATCCTAGGTGTCCAAGTGTTTCGTGGATGTTCTTGAGGATTATTCCTCGAATGGACTTCCTTTTGTAGTTCCCTTTCGGGACTACTATTTGGGTCGTTCCTCCTTCTCCAAGTCGGGTTATCAGCCCATCTTTTATGGAGAAGTTTTTGAAATTTCCCGGGTTCTCTAGGATTTCCCGGTGGATCTGGCTTTTCGAGTATCCAGATTTTATTGCCTCAATGAGGTCTTTCTCTTTGAATTGTTTTCGAAGGTTCTCTTCTGGAATTATGATTTCTTCCAGATTTTGGGCGCTCCCCCCTAGAGTTTCCTCTAGGTTATCGCTCCCCCCTAGAGCTTCCTCTAGGGTATTTCTCATGCGTATCGCTGCGAGTCTCTTTCTCTCTGAGTTTTTACTCAGGGTACTGCTTAGTAGCAGTTCTTCGTATTCCTCGATTCTGTCAGGGATAATGTCTTCTGCATTTTTGTCCAGGTGGATGTCCACCGACACATAGTCGTCGAAATGCAGATCCTCATCCGTTGATGAGTCGTAGTATCGTGAGAGTGCATCTGCCACTTTGTTCTTGTGGCCTTCCACGTATTTTATTTCGCAATTGAAGCTTGCAAAAAAGGCTTGCCATCTCAGGTGTCTACCTGAGTTGTGGTTTTTTGCTTTGAAATATTCCACAGCTTTGTGGTCCATGATTACTGTGAATTCATGGCCTCCCATGAGGTCGTCTTGCCATCTCATGAGTGCTTCAAGGATGCCCAGTGCCTCAAGCTCGTAGGTGAAGTACCTATGTTGTGTGTTGGTGAACTTTTTGGACATGAATGCGGCTGGGCGGCAAGTCTGCCACCTTTTGCCTTGTCCAATTAATGCACCCATGCCTGCTGGGCATGCGTCTGTTATGACCCAGACGTGGAGTTTGGTCCTCTCTTCTTCTGAGAGGCTTTCCAGTGGGTTCCACTGGACGGGCTTCAGGATCGGAGCCCTGCATGCTAGACATTTGATCTCGTCAAAGCATTTCTGGTGGAGTGGTGTCCACCTGAATGTCTGCTTGTTTGAGCAGATTGTTTGCAGTGGTCCTGTGTAACTGCTGACGTTTGGCATGAATATCGATAGATATTCTACCATTCCCAGGAATCTTAGGACTCCTGTGTGGTCTACTGGCTCTCACCAGTTGTGTCATATCCATGCATACCTGACCCCGACCCGACTTCCGGACCTCCACTGTTACGGATACGGAGTCTCCAACGACCATATCCGTCACATGGTCAAAGACTTCTCCTCATTATCGTTCCTCCCCTCTTTCTCCCTTCCGTCCTCTATCCCGATACCCCATCCTCCTTATCCGTTCTATCCCTTCCCCCCCCCCTCGTGCAAAGCTTTCCCCAACTGGGGTTTTGGTGCTGGCCGAGGTTATTTGTGTTTCGCGGGATTTCCCGCGACCTTACCATTTGTAGATAGTCACGCGTCTTGTATGGAAACCGCCGAAGGCGGTTCCCGCTAACTAACAACTGCTCTACAACTGTCTCGTGTACCGTCTTCTGTAACAACCCTCCCTGTGACTCAACTGAACCTGTGTGACTGTACAACTCTCAATATGTCTTATAAGTCTGGTTATATCGAGTCCTCTAACGGCCCTCGCCGCGAGAACTCGAAGTCGAGAGTCGAAGACTCTCGACGTGTGTATCGTCCTATTGAACCTGTACCCTATGGGTCTTCATCACTCCGCTCTCCCCCCAGTGCTCAACATACGACGTCCCATCTCGATCATGGTGATCGTGAACACTATGAGGCCCACTTACCCACGATGCCGGCACGTTCGCTACGCGAACGCCAAGTAGCCGCCCATCCACTGTCTGTTTCTTCCCTTGCCAGTCATCATATGTCCCCGCCAACGGTACGTTCCCTTTGGGAACGCCAAGTCACCGAAGGCCCTAATAGTCAGCCCTCATTGCACACCTACGGTATCAACCCGCTACCGGTACGTTCGCACTGCGAACGCCAAGTACCCGATGGCAACTACGCGAAACTCTCACCCATCCCACCAGTCGCGACCTCGCACACGGTACGCTCCATTGAGGAGCGCCAAGTATCCATGGCTGACCCATCTGTCCTGATATCTCCGACTATCAATCATCAATCCCTTAATAGCTCACTACATCACCCATCGCGATCGATGGGAATTCGATCGTCCACTCCCAGGTCAGACTGGGATCACTCATCGATTACACTTCCAGTTATGGTACAAACTAGACACGACTCTCGTCTTCCCACTATAAGAACGGATCAAGGAATGGGGAATTTCCCCCATCCCCGTAACATCCACCCTCTTCACCTCCGGAGTCATAACCTACCGCTGCCGTTCCGATACTCACCTTCGGTCCTGGCAACACACCTCCTCCTTACCTCTCACCACCCTCCTACTACTCCACTCCCCTTCACAACACCTCCACCCTCCCGTTATCCTCCTACGCTTCCCCCGTCCGCTCCGATACTCACCTTCGGACCTGACTACTCTCCTTTCCGCCACTCCTTCTCCCCTTACCTGTCCCCTCTCTCCTCCCTCCGTTACTCCTCCACCACCCTTCTGCCAAGTTACGACCTTCCACCGCTGTTCCGTACTTCGCACTCGGACACCGCTCGTACCTTACTCCGAGCCTCCGTCATAGTCCCCACCTCGGACTTTGACTCCACCTCGGCCTTAGTCCATTGCATTGGTGACCTCATACTACGTAAACACCATTGCCAATATTCCTCGGACTTCCAACCCCGCCTCCGTAACCTCCGTAAGCTCCGCAACCCCCGAGCTTTGCGGACCGCCTTCGGCACTCTCACCGCCTGTAATGTATTTCTCACGTTTTCCCTTCATCCCTATTTGGACTACTGCTTCTTTCTATTCTAGCCAGTTAGTCATCATCCCCACTTCCCCTCATCCTCCTGCCCCTCTGGGCCTCGCCCTCTCTACCTCCTTTCGGACGTATCACAGGTCTTGCCCTATGACCTTCGGTACCGCTCCGCTCCCTCTACCCTTTGTTCCCGTTCAGACGTCTTCGTTCCGATTCGGCCACCCTTTGTTCTCTTGGTGCTTTTGCCCCTTCCATTATATATATCGGCGCTTGTACATACTCGTTTTGGTTTAGTCCGAAATCGACCTGAAATGCGCCCAAGAGACTTCCTGCTCACCTACTGTGAAATTAAGGACCAAATGGACAAACAGCAATGGCACAGCGCTCCACTTGAGTCGCTGAGGCCAAGGTCCCTCCACGCTAAGTCTCCGATTCCACTCCGGAGTCGTCCGTTTCCGCCCCATTCTAACAAGTTGCGGATTTTTTCCATTTTATCCACTTGAGTGTGGATGCCCTGTTCGTCCACACGGCTTCCTAGAACGTCTAGGATTGGGGCAAATGGCTGGAATTTTTTCCGGCTTATGTAGAATTTCGCCCCTTTTAGGCGAGTGAACAACCACAATAGTGCTTTATTGTGGTTTTCCACCGAGCTTGTGCTGGTGAATATATCGTTGAACCAGACGTGTAGGCATCTGCCTACTTCTCCTCGTAGTTCCCAGGTCAGTGCGCGCTGGAAGGTGCAGGGAGCGTTGCAGTCTCCTTGCTGCATCGTGTTCGAGTTGTACGTCCCGTGGGGCGTAGAGAATGTCGTCCTATGGACGTCATCTGGGTCCACACGTATTTGTTTGTACGCATCCGACATATCGATCTTGGATCGGTATGTTGCTCTGGTGACTGATTCTTGGATCAGTCGCATGTCTGGCATTGGTGTGATGTCGAGGATCGTGTTTGAGTTACGATTCCTCACATCTATTACCGTGTGCAAAGATCCATCTGCTTTGCAGATGCACAGTAGCGGGCATGCTCGCTCGCTGTTCGCGGGATACCACCATCCTGCTTTTACATAGCGATCTATTTTGGTTGCTAGTGCTTCCTGCAGTGCTGCAGGACATCTCGGGGTGTTTTCCCGAAATTTCTTGTTCGGATCCTTCAACGGGATTCGATGGTTCACCTCCCTCAAGGGAGGCATTTCTAATGGTGCTGGCGCCATTACGGTTTCGAATTTTTCTCTCCACCACTCCCTGAGTGTTTCGAACTCGGGGTTGTTCATGGAGAGACCTTCCAGGTGTGGTACGTCTGGAAGTTCTAGTCCTTCCGGACTAGGATTGGGCCAACCTTCAGGGTATTTTCTTTTTTGGTTGTTCTTGAGCTCTTGCTCGAGTTTTCCATCCGTGTGATCTCGTCACACGGTCTTCGCTTATTCCAAGGGTGTCTATGTTGCCCTTGTTCACTGTTCTCACTTTGTGAGACCGGAAGTCTAAGCTTACCTGGTTTTTGTTTAACCAGGGGGCGCCGAAGATGGTGTCGTATCTGTCGATGTTGATTACATCAAAGTAGTGTTTTTCTACATGGCCGTTGATCTCAATGTCCACGTTTGTTCCGAACAGGATCTGTGATCTTGTTCCTTTCATCCCCATTTGAAGGACGACTGGGTTCTCCAATTGGAGAATTGGGATGTGGACTGCGTGGACAAAATCCGGCAATAAAGCGTCCGTTTCGGCTCCACTATCGAATAGCGCATAGGCTTTTATGCCTGCTTTTATGTGAGCCGTTAGCGTTCTCTTCGTTGGGAGCGGTCTGTTTGCAGGGTATTTTCCCGCATCTTTTGAGATGCGGAATTTTGCATCAAACAAGGGGGACTGGGTTTCGATGGACTTTTGGTCCTTCTTCCCTTTGTCCTTGTTTTCCTTGGGTACTTTGGTGTATTTCCCCAAGGCGTCTTTTCTTGGTGCTTCCACCAAGGCTTCAGCGACTTTTTCGTCTGCCGTGTTTTCTAGCTGGCATGCTACAGCCAGTTTGATTTTGTAATTTATGTCATCATGGTCGATGACTGACATTGGGCCCATCCTTATGGTCCCAACGTTGACTTCCTCACCCTCTGAGTCGGGTGAGTATTGAGGTCCTTTGTATGGGTCCTCTACTTCGAAGCTTGATGCTTCGGAGTTACCAGGGTTGTTCTCTGGTTTCTCATTTGATGAGCTTTTCGACTCTTCATCCGTTGAGGTCGCGATCTCCATGGCAGCTATGCACCTTGGTTTTTCATCGCTTGTTACATTGTGTCTTGGGCAATCTTTCGTTTGCCCTATTTTGCCGCATTTGCCGCAAATTGGAATTGACTTTTGGTCAGTTTTCCTCGAGTTTTTCGAGGATGTATCCTCTTTCCATCTGGGTTTCAGCTCTTCAGCCTTCTTTCCTGATGGGAGGGCTCTACCGTGGCTTGTGGTTGCCGTGGTAGTTGTCCGGGTATAGTAACCTGATTTGTAGGCTGAAGACATCTTCAGCCCGTCGATTATCTCGTCTACACGAGATATTGCTTTTAACATCTCCTCGTTTGAGGAGAAGTCTGCTCTGATTCTATCATGAGCAATCATTTCCCTCTTCCATTCAAGGGGAATGTAGTTTAGGAACCTGGCGTTGAAGGATGCCTGGTCTGGCGGCGTCACCATCTGAGACGCTGCTTTGGACAGTTCTAGGTAGAACTGTTTTAGGCCTTTTTCCGCTTCGTATTTGACATTGCAGTACTTCTTTGTCGCGTTCAGCACGGCAGAGGCTTTAATGAAAGTTCTCATCAATATGTTGAGAACTTCGAGGAACATGCCCCTCGTCTCCTCTGAGGAGAGTTTCGTCTCGGAGTCTAATTCCGAGGTTGAACGCGGGCCCCCCTAATCCACGAATCAAGCAGTCCAGGTGGACTTCGTCGAATTGGGGACCTTTGCATCCTCATGAGGCGAGGAATCCCAGTAGTTCTGTGAACCACTGCCAGAACGATTCCATGTCATTCTCCCCTGACCATTTCTTGTCAGGGAATGCCGGCCCATTCTTTAGGGCTTCAGGCTTCACTCCTTCTGGGTAGGGAGTGAGTATTCTCACTTCGGCCATTCTTATGGCCTTTTCGTACCATTTCTCCAGGTACTCTTCTTGCTCCCCTGCCTTTGCGGGGTCGCTATCCAATGGAGATCTCTCCTTTGGGGGGTTTTTGCTGGGGGAAATCTTCCTCGCAGCATTTCTTTGGTTTCAGGCGAATTCGCCTGAAGTTGTATTTGTATTCTCTCATTGTTTTGAGAGGGTGTGATTGAGTTACCTCTCTGTTCGAGAGGTCCGTCATAAGTGGACGTTTGGCCAAACCTTTGGTACGTGCCAATTCTCCTCCTAATCTCTGAACGATGCCTTCTTTTGGCATCGTCTTCTCCTATCCTTGGGAGAAGGATCTCCTTAGCGTCTCTGTGCTTTCACTGGTGGTTCTTTTCGTGAATTTTTCACGAGTTCTATTTATGTCCTGGACCGTGGTCCAGGGGTGTTTATTTGTTTCCTCACTCTTCTGTGAGAAATTTATTTCCTTCAGCAAGTTTGTTTGTTCGCTGATTTTTTCAGTCAACGCATCGATTGCGTTGGCCATTCTTTCTAGAGTTATCTCTAGACGAGCCTGTCAGGGCACGGACGGTTATCCGGCCGGCCCGGACCCCTATCCGGATAGGTTGAGTACCCGTAAGTCGATATCTGCGTGTGATTTGCCGTAGTTAGAACGCAGGCTGTATTCAATGCGCTATTTCCGCTATCGCATCATCCCTCACCCATTATCGCCCCTTATCTGCATGATCTATTCTCCTATTTCATGTCGCTTCTCTATCGGCTACCATGTGTTCCCAATGTAGCCGCGCTCTTATGAGTTGCGGAACTCATGTATATAAGGCCTTATCGCCAGCTGGGTTGGCCCCCCAGCTTTTACAACGACTAGTTTCCCGGGGAGATTCTTACACGCGAACTGACGCACGGACTCTGACAGAGCCATACTATTATGGTTTGTTTCCTCGATCTTTTTTTGGATCGAGTTTATCACGTTTATTATGCACGATTCCTGGTTTTCCAGGAGGAAGTTTGGTTGGGCGAGCAGAGACTCTCCCCAGTTGACATTTCCGCTTCTGGGGGTTCCAGAATGGGTTCTTGGAGTGAACACTCCACGCTCGCTTTGTTTAGGCAAGGCCGTTGCAGAGGGTGCTTCCCTTTCATAGAGGGGTCTGTTTGCTGGTTTTTCCTTACTTTTGCGTAAGGCTTCCTCAGCGAACTCCCTCATTTCAGTTCGCCTCCTCTTCATTATCTCGGAGACCTCCTCCGAGGTTGGCGACCTTGCCTTGTCTGGCATGGTGTGTGGGAGTGTAAACAGCGGAAGTTCTTTTGGAGCTTCCGTGCTCTGGGAGATCCTGCTCTCAGGGCATATCTTCGCGCCTTCTCGGGCTTTTAGCCTGAGAAGAAGTTGGTCTTCACTTTCCATCCTCCATTCAGACGGAACCTGGAACAAGTCCAGTAGTTTTTCAGATAGCCGACGCAGGGGCTCTTCCCTTTGTTTCCCTTTGTCTGCCTTTGGGGCTTGACTTGGGGACGTGAGGGGGGACTCCAGGGGATAGCGGGGCCCTGGAGTTTCCTGCGACTCTATCTGATCAGCTTTTTGGGCTGATCATTCAGCGCTTACGCATTTTTCGCACAAGTCGATCACCTCATGAGGAGGTGAGGGATCTTCCCCAGCTTGGGTTAGATCGGTATGTTGTGGAGTTCTGGGGGTATTTGGCCCCGCACTTACTCCACATAAGTTTCTAAAACCTTCAGGGACCAGCCCTGAGGTGGTTGCTAATGCTGGATCATGTTGATCCTCGTCGTCATCTGACAATGGCTTTTGGTTTGAATCTCCCATGATGGGAGATTGTCATATCCGTGCATACCCGACCCCGACCCGACTTCCGGACCTCCACCCTCTTCACCTCCGGAGTCATAACCTACCGCTGCCTTTCCGATACTCACCTTCGGTCTCGGCAACACACCCCTCCTCTTACCTCTCCGACCCCTTCTCCGTCCGTTCCGATACTCATCTCGGACCGAACATCGCCCTACTCGCCACCCTTCCTACAACTCCGCTCCCCCCTCACCACACCTCCACCCTCCCGTCATCCCCTACGCTTTCTCCGTCCGTTCCGATATCCACCTTCGGACCTGACTACTCTTCCTTACCTGTCCCCTCTCTCCTTCCTCCGTCACTCCTCCGCCACCCTTCCGCCAAGTTACGACCATCCACCGCTGTTCCGTACTTCACACTCGGACACCGTTCGTACCTTACTCCGAGCCTCCGTCATAGTCCATACCTCGGACTTTGACTCCACCTCGGTCTTAGTCCATTGCATTGGTGACCTCATACTACGTAAACACCATTGCCAATATTCCTCGGACTTCCAACCCCGCCTCCGTAACCTCCGTAAGCTCCGCAACCCCCGAGCTTCGCGGACCGCCTCCGGCACTCTCGCCGTTTGTAATGTATTTCTCGCAATTCCCCTCATCCCTATTTGGACTACTGCTTCCTTCTATTCTAGCCAGTTAGTCATCACCCCCACTTCCCCTCATCCTCCTGCCCCTCTGGGCCTCGCCCACTCTACCTCCTTTCGGATGTATCACAGGTCTTGCCCTATGACCTTCGGTACCGCTCCGCTCCCTCTAACCCTTTGTTCCCGTTCGGACGTCTTCGTTCCGATTCGGTCACCCTTTCTTTCTCCTTGTGCTTTTGCCCCTTCCTTATATATATCGGCGCTTGTACATACTCATCTGGTTTCAGTCCGAAATCGACCTGAAATGCCCCCAAGAGACTTCCTGCTCACCTACTGTGAAATTAAGGACCAAATGGACAAACAGCAATGGCACAGCGCTCCGCTTGAGTCGCTGAGGCCAAGGTCCCTCCACGCTAAGTCTCCGATTCCACTCCGGAGTCGTCCGTTTCCGCCCATCTCTAACAGAGATTGCGGTTTCTTAATGAACCGCTCGTTTCTTTTTAGTGTCGCTGCAGATGCGACTTTGCCCTTGCGGGCGTGTTTAGGCACCATAGGCGCTTCCGAGTCAGATGTTAAGATTATGTAGTTGTTGTGGGTTGTGTTGTAAAACACACCTCATACACTTAAAAAAGTGTGAGGTCTTTGGGTAGCTCAGCACACAAAGCCGTAAGTGATACAAGTATGTGTATTTTACGGTGGTGTGTAAGCAGTTACCCGGAGGTTCCCGCTTACCCACGTGACTATATGTATCTAATTTACATATGACTCAGGGTTCGGGGCTATTGCCCTGACAGTTGAGGAGGGTGCTTCCTTTTCATGGAAGAGTTTACTCGCTGATTTTTCCTTACTTTTTTGTAAGGCTTCCTCAGCGAACTCTCTCATTTCAGTTCAGGTTCTCTTCATAATCTCGGAGACCTCCTCTGAGGTTGCTTGTTTGGCATGGCATGGGGTTGCACAGGTAGTGGAAGTTCTCTTTGAGCTGAGGGATCCTGCTCTCAGGGCATTCCTTTGCACTTTCCCAGGCTGAAGGCCTGAGAAGGAGTTGTTCTTCATCTCCCATCCTCCATTTAGACAGGACCTGGAACAAGTCCAGTAGTTTTTCGGACAGCTGATGTGGAGGTTCTTCCCTCTGTTTCCCTTTGTCTGCCTTTGGGGCTTGACTTGGGGAGATGGGGGAAGGCTCCAGGGGATAGTGGGGCCCTGGAGTTTCTTGTGTCTTAGTCCAATCAGCTGTTTGGGCTGATTTTTCGGTGCTTATGCATTCATCACATAAGTCAATCGCCTCTTCTGGAGGTGATGAATCTTCCCCAAAGTGGGTAAGGTTTGTGTAACGTGGAGTTCTAGGGGTATTGGGCCCCACACTTACTCCACATAAGTTTTTTGAATGCTCAGGGACCAGCCCTGAAGTGGGTGTGAGGACTGCATTGATCCTCATCATCATCTGATGACAGCTTTAGCTGTGAATCTCCCATAATGGGAGATTGCAGTTTCTTTATGAACCACTTGTTCTTTTTATCATCGCTGCAGAGGCAACCTTGCCCTTGCAGGCATGTTTTGGCACCATGGGCGCTACCAAGTCAGAATGGTAAAGATGTGGTATGAGTTTGTGGTTTGTGTTTACTTTTAAACACACCTCATACACTCAAAAAAGTGTGAGGTCTTTGGGGTCGCTCAGCACACCAGTCTGTAAGTGTTACAATGGTGTGTATTTTATGGTAGTGTTAAGTGGTAACTGGAAGTTTCTGAACCACGTGACTCTAAGTACACCATTGTTACATAAGACTTGGGGTTTGGGGCTATTACCCTGACACCCACACACTTCACTTCCCCCTTCCTTTTATCTGTTTCTTTCTCTTTCCTTCTTTATTCTGTTTCTCTACTACATGGACCACTTTTCCCTTTATTGATGTACCACCAACACCTACGACCCTACCCCACAGCCATCACCACCACCACCACCACCACTGTGCCCACTCCACACCTGACAGCAGACCCCCTCAGGATCTCCCATGGAGATGCCCAGAGAGACCCAGCCATGTGCAAGGGTGATGTGGCACCTCCCACATGACTGCAGCCACATGTATATAAACACAGCTGAAGTGGGAACTGAAGAAATAGCCTTCTTCTCAACAGTTCCCACTTCAGACTGAGTGGCCAGGGATGTCCACCCACACCTGGGTTCACCACTATGCACCACTGCCTCATTCCCCCTCTAGTCCCTAGCACCTGGCACTATACTAGGACCTCCTCACCTTCAGAGCCATCCCTGACAATCCCCTTCTTTGGGATAGACATCCCAGTGTCTAGTTCTAGTCAATGCATCTGGTTTTACTCTGTCAGAGACCAGGTTCAGGACAAACAGAGGCATCCCTGTGATCAGAGGGCTATGGCCTCAGTGATTTATGCGAGGAGCACTGTGCCCAGCAACACATTGGTGCCCTAATTTACAGACTGAGAGGGAACTCTAGAAGAGGGGGGAAAACTCTAGTTGATCTGGTTGCTGAGGTGTAACATATCTACAGGTTAGGTATATATAGTTACAGAGGGAGTCTAGGCAGCAGGTCCATAAATAGCAAGGGCCGGGTGGAGCAGACCTAACAGAGTTACAGGTTAGCTGACTGAATTATACTGATGACTCAGGTTATGGGGTTTAATGGATTGACAGGTTATAACCCAGAAGTGGCATGGGGGGATTGGTATGGCTCCTAGCAGATCGGATCGGATCGGATCGGGATCAGAATCCATGGATTTTTAGAGGTTTGAAATAAAATCTGTATCCGGCAGTTATAAATCCACGGATATGCAGATCAACCACGGATTGTAGATAAAATGTTCCAAAGTTGCATTTCGTCAGAATTGTCCTTGACGAGAGCTTTCTAACAATCCCAAATTTGTCCATATTGGTGGAGAACTGATGGAAATATGGGGAGAATGGTGGAAAACTTGGAGGTCAAATGCCTAATTTGGGAATAACAGGCCTGGGTGGTCAAATAAGACTTGAAAAAATTGGAAGAAAATATAGAAACATAGGAGGGGTATCTAGAACAGTAGCGACAATAGATCCACCGATTGGAAACTGCAGATATTATCCTGTCAAAAGCCAAATCCGCATCTGCAGATTTTCGGATAAATCTGTGGATATCTGAGTGTTATCCGATCTGCTAGGAGCCCTAGAGATTGGTCCAAAGGTTGACTTGCAGGGCAGGCAACTAAATTACCCAGTGGAGGCAGGGGTGCACTAGCAGATGTT
Source organism: Cantharellus anzutake (assembly GCF_015039405.1). Lineage (NCBI taxonomy): Eukaryota > Fungi > Basidiomycota > Agaricomycetes > Cantharellales > Hydnaceae > Cantharellus > Cantharellus anzutake. The sequence continues at coordinate 8,615 of NW_024067128.1, read as the reverse complement.
GGAGCAGTCCGGAAACCTTCGGAGTTCCATACTTAGGGGGGTGTAGGTAATATATTGAAATGAGTGGGTGGTGACCATCAAGGGAGTCAGAGGGGATTGCAGAATCCAGAGGCTCTGAGGTTGGAGATGAAGGAGCAGAGGCAATCTGGGATGGCCGGAGTTGATGGAAGGTGGTGACTGTGGATGGATATGACATACTCCAAGTCTTCCAGGACAGAATTGGACAATCATGTGAAATTGGGAAAGTGTCAGGGCATGCCTTTGAGTTGGTAGCATAAGTAGTGCATTGCCACATGACCCATATTCCCATCAACTTCTTCTTTTTCACTTCTTCATCTCTGGTTTGATCCAGTCTGCAGCTGTCGGCTATCTTCTTTGATCCATTTCTACCAGTTATCAGTTAGTTGCCTGATTGCCATCTCAATCGTGTACATAAGACCTTGTGCTGGCATGGGCATGCCCCCCAGCTTTGATATCAACTAGATTTCTGGGGCCTTCTTCATTGCAAGCATGCACATGTCAGGGCACACCCGCCTGACCCGGCCCCAGCTGACCCGGTCCCCCGTCACCCACCTGACCCAGTTCCCCGCTACCCACTCCTTCCTTACTTCCTCTTCCCTTTTCTCTTCCTCTCTTTCTCCCTCCTTTCTCTTTTTCTTTCTTTCCTTACTTATTACACGGACAACTTCCCTCCTATCAGTGTACCATTGGCCTGGCTGCAGTATGACACGCCCGGACCTGCTGGGCGGCCCCCCACACACTGGGTGCTCCTGGGATCTCTTGCAGAGATACCCAGACAGACATGGCTGTGTGTGCAGATGACATGGCCTTAACTACATGTATATAAACACAGCCTAAGTGGGAACTGAGAAGCAACCTTCTTCTCACACTTCCCACTTTAGCCTAAGTGGTCAGGGACCCTTGTCTGCTTCAGGCCTGTTGTTACGCATGCCTGCGCTACACCCTACCGGGCCCTCAGCCCCAGGCGATATACCCGGACGCTCTCGACCCCGGGTCGGTCCCTGACAGCACGACCCTGACAGAAAGGAACTCTGACCAGTGGGCTTGATGTGGAAGTCCGAAGTACTCCAGGTGATCAGTGATGATGTCAATTGGGGTCCCGGAACCTTCAATGTAGTGATGCCAAGATCGGAATGCATCATGAATAGCAAGCAATTCCTTGTCATGGGTGTTGGGCTAGGGCACATGGTCATGACATCACCTACCCTTACCAGTCCGATACCAAATAAAATGCCACTTCAACAAATTCCTAATTTCTGCATTGGTCACTGGGTCTCCCTGCACACATATGAATCACACCAGTACATATCAAAGTAAATAATGTGGTCGTTGAATTTACACGTTGCATAATGCATGTAGGGGGTACCCGGATAAGTTGGGTAACAACTTCCACTTCCATTTGAGGTGAACCACCTGTCAAGTGTAGGGTCAACCGTAACGCGGAGCCCGCAAAGTGTAACGTTTTCTATTGACCCAAGCTGGATGGCCACCCCATTCTGGCCAGCAATATCCTGCCTAACTGCCACCTCGTCCAGGCCAGTATCATGCCTAGGCTGCAAGGCATATCCCTGACGGCAACCATCTGCCAGTGTTAGGAAAATCATTGGTTAGACAGGAGGAATTTTCTTCTCTGCATGACTTCGATTCACCATGTTGCGATGGGAGCAGAACTGTCCAATATCGAGCCTTGCCGTGTCCTCGTCTGAAGACGTTAGAAGTGACAAGGCCAAGGTGGAAATCAGCCGTGACGATGGGAAGTATAGCGATTGTAACCAAGGCATTCCAGAATCGCATTGTGACCTGCCAGTAGGTAATGTTGGTGAGTAGCTATGTAGGGCCACATGAATTATAGACTTCTAACCTCGGTGTTAAGTGGAGGGCTTAGAGAAAGAGGGGGGGACCATCCTTTAGAGGCTTTATAGGAGATTTCAGTATCTCAATAGGGCTCGTAGCGGATAGGATGACAATCCCGGTCAGCGCCAAAGTAAAGCCATGGAAATACTAATTTCCTTCCGGCTACAGCCTACCTTCCGGCCCGCTCGCGACAAGCCAACTGCGCTGTATATGTGGCACCAGTTTGTGGCTTGTTGCTGCACTAAAAGATGTTCTCCACAACAACAGCACCCCTAGGAAGTTGGCCAGCCACTGTACAACACCTCCTGTATGGTGAGAAACTTGTGTATGTAATATGTTTGTTCAATAACATTGAGGTTTAATTTCCTACTTTACATAATTCGCGGGTGATGTCGGCCACCGATCTTTCCATCAAATTGGTAATGTCTTTGTCGGATTACCATGGTGCCGTTTCGGCAACACACTGTACGCGGCGCAAATGCGCAACATCCCACATCCCCAACTTGACACCGCCTCTCCACACGATGATCATTCTGTAACATAGCACCGCTGTACTGTCTCCGCTGCAGGAGTCTGGGCACATCCCAACATTCAACATCACTAGAACAGTATTTTGTCACTGCACTGACCGACCTCGTCTGCAACAGGTAGATTGTGTCCACTGCCACATAAGGTGGAAGGCGATTACATCAACGATAAGAGCCTTTATGGATGAATATATTGCATGCAAGGATGTTATGAAGTTGGTCTATCATAGGAAATGATGAGGCAAGCATTCTCGGAGAATCTAGCTCTGTGCCCTCCCTGGATTATTCGGCCTATGTTCTTCTGGGCATGACTTTGACCAGAGTGAATGTATTACTCGGTATGCGCCTGCGCGACATGTACGTTGCGCCTCACTTTGGCCATGGAGTCGTGAAAGGGGATCCACTGGGGGTGCGAGAGTTCATTGTGCTCTGGGGATTGTTGGTTTTAAAACTCGTCGAAATTGCTCCGATTCGTTTGCACAATGTGTTCGGCTTATCACTACCTTTGTAAAGTATGACATGATTGAAAGGTAAACAAAGGTTTATTCCGATCCGGTCCTAAAAAAAGTGATAGGACGTATAGAACTGATCATATTGGTGTGGGGATTCAAGATATGCTCACTGATAACAGGGGCAATTGGCAGGAAAGGAACGAAACAAAGGAAGTTGAAGATGAGGCTAGAGGGGTGCTTCTCAACAGAGATCCAAAGTCAAGGGAGTTCCTGTGAACTTCAGGACAAGACAGAGCAAAGGTGCTGATTATTATTAGGCTGCTTCCTCCCCATACTCCCTTTCTTCCTCAACACTAGAATTGGATACGTGAACTCTCCTTAGTTCATGTGAGGACCTGCGTGGCAGCATCATGATACTGCTGATATTCAGCGACCAAGTATTGTAAGTTGGACTCCGCTTCCGTGAACTACGAAGCCCATGAAGTTTTATAAATGTTAAACACGTAACGGGGGGGAAAGGATTCCTCACCTCCATTTCATCCATACCCTCCTGGGCACACCAATGAAGGAAAGCCTTCCGCCTATGTGGACGTGTGAAAGACTGAACATTGCAGTGAACTGTTCATTGACTCGCTTGAACAGCTCTTGAATTATCAATAAAAGTAAAAGTAGCAGACATCTTGAATCCACGAGGAGGGATATCACATTTGGCAGTGAGAATGTTATTAGGGATCCATTCCACAGAGTTCTTCTGTTGGATGATCCGCATTTGGTCTTCGACTTCCTTCATGCTCACTTTACCACGGAAAATAGCGGCAACCTGATAGAGAAGGCAATGTCATCCGAGTCAGGCCATGGAGCTAGGCATCAACTGTGTTTCGGGCCAGAGGCACATCAGCAAATTCCCTTGATCGGAATCGGGCAGTCTCGTGGGTTCTAGCCATCTGAGTCATCTGAAGCAGGCAAACCAACTGATCCGTTTTAATAAAGGTCTCTCAGTCCGCCCACTTCGAAATCAAGCTTCTGACTGTATCACTTCGGAGCCCTGGGCAGTTTTCCCAGTTCTCCTGGTTCCGCTCAACCCATACTCGTGATTCCTGCGCTCCTGGAGCTTCTATTGATTCACGCACTCCTGGCACTTCTGTGGCTTCTATACTTCATAGGCTTTGATGCTTGTCCTAATTCATGCAATCAAAATATGGTATTGTTGCGGACATTTTTTTTATGAACAGGTGGAAATGAACTCTAAGGAAAGGAAGAAGAAAGGGAGGGTTTGCATGATGGCACAGGCCTAAAAAGTTGCCAAAATCCCCACACCTCAATCCCACCCTCACAAGTCATCAATGTCGCCATCAGTATCGAGAATCGGCAATGGGGTGTTGAGCAAACTGTTTTGATCATACTCGTCGCTGACAGGGTGACAGAAGAATTCAAATGAGGGGGGTGTATGTAGGAAGATTAGAAGTACTCACAGGACATCTGATGTAAAGTTGTTTGCCACTTTCTCCCAGGCAGCCCCACCAAATTGTGAAACCCAGTCATTAATCCAAGTGGTATAGATCTTGAACCATTATTTGTATTTGTTGTCCAAGTTCGGCTTGCGATTGTATGTCCCATTCTCAACATAACAATCAAGTACATTGTCATATCCATTCCTGGCCATCGACTTCCGGCCCCTCCGATCCCTCCGGTCTACCTCCGCTCCTTCTTTACTAACCTCGGAGCTCCCGTATTCCGCAATCCTCTCAGTACCCCTCGATGGTCACCACCCCCTCCTTTCAATTTATTACCTATGCCTCCCTAAGTACGGAGCCCCGAAGACTTCCGGACAGCTCCGATGTCCGCTAGTGCACTCCTGCCTCCACTGGGCAATACACTTGCCTGCCCTGCAGAGCCCACCTTCGGGCCTATCCCTCCTTTCCGTTTCTGGGTTATCGCCCGCCTTTCCGTTAACCCCGCGACACCAGAAAAACTCCCTATCAAAGAAGACAGGGAACTCTCGGCATCACTACACCCCCAAAAACGGAGGCGGAGGAAGTAAAGCCGAGGGACGATGGCCCACAGCCAAGAGCGTGGGAAAGTTCTGGGCGAGTAACTCGCCCGGACAGCCACACCATGTACTAGAGATCACATGGGCTAGGCAAGTAACTCGCCTAGACCACGTGAACCACAGGCTCACATGCAAAAGAACACACAACTGCAGCGAATCCCATGCATGCAAGAACGAAAACCCCTCCCACCACCACAAGAAACATAACGACGAAATGTTGTTCTCTGGGGGAGGCAACCCTCAGTTCGATCCAAACAAGCCACTGGACATCGAAATACGACAACCCGGGGAGCAAGGCTCCCCGGAACAACAACAACACCAGGCGCAGATAAGCGCCATGGACTACACAATGCACGCAGCACAAATGAGTGCTGCAAACCAACAACCATCTGCATTGCTAACAGGCACCACATACCCTCAGCCTCCTCAGAGGGGCTTCCAACCATACGTGGTGCAAACTGCACCGATGGCGCAACAAGCACCATTCCAGGGGCAGCATTTGCTGCTGCAGCCCCAGGCATACTCCCCAGGGAACTTCCCTGGCCAGATTAACCCCTGGATCGGCCAATTCGGCCCAGGTCCAACAACACCCCAGCCAAATGCAGGCTGGGAATCAGCCATCGCGTCAGCGGTAGCTGCTCAGACAGGTCAGCTCTGCGAGGAGCTGAAAGAAATGAAGTCCCTCGTAGGAGGGAGACGAGGGAGCGACAGCGGCTCCTCGTCCAGACCATCCAAACAGGCATGGTCTGATAACTCGAGGGTGTCAGAAGATGCCTGCGACCATTGCACCCACTGGAGGTGCGAATACAACAGAGCATGAAGAGATGCTGAGGGCATCTTCGACTCTCTGAAAGACACAGAGAGAGAAGTCGATCTCCAAAAAAGGGAGATCGAATTACTGAAACGCGAGCTCAGAGAGGCATGCGCACTGGCAGACCTCGCTGCCAAACCCATCATGACGGGGGCCTCCCAGGTCAGGGGGAGGGATATGGTGCTGGGGCACCGACTATCCCGCCACCCCGTGGGCAGGCGACCCTGTCCGGGTTGCATAAGGGCCCGCCTCAGAAGGGCAAACCCATGTCGAGGGGAAGAGGGAGAGCGGTAGGCAACCGATGGCAGACCCTAAAACGGGGACCACTGCCAGAGGTGGTGGGCCGCTGAGTACCTCAGCACCCTATGGGCAAGCTACCCTGCAGGGAAGTGTCCACATGCTATACGAGACCGCCGAACTCAATGAGTTCGGCAAAGTCGAAGCTCCAGTCGACGTAACATTCGACCCCAACTTCCCCATGAGGAGAATAGCGGGGTCAGAAGCGGTGCACAATGCCACATACACTTGGTGGACAAGCGTGAGTGGGAAAGAATTCGTACACTGGTACGAACAGGCCAAAGCCGCCTTCAAAAGCGGCAAGGTACACAGAACCCTTCACGATAAAGCGAAGGAAACTGAGAAATACTTCTTGGGACTCCCGAGTATTGCAAGACTCACGGAGGAGTATAATTCCCCGGAGAATAAGGGAAAAATCTCCTGGGAAAGTCTAGGCAAAGCCGCCTATCTAAAGTCCCAGTTCAAACCACTCAGGACTCCCGAGGAACGTGCCGCAAGAACTGCAGAACGGGAAGCAAAAGCTTCCAAATACCGGGAAAGAGACGCAAGTCTCTGCACTGGACAACCAGTCCAACGACCACCCTTCCCCACGGGAAGAACGGTAGACCTACCATACTCCACACCTGAGCCAAGTAGCTCAGGAACACAACAACACGCTCCCACCCAGGGAGCGCCCACTTCGTCAAGCCCACAGCCCGACAATGTAGCCCAGGCTATGTCATCGCATCCGATGCAGCAATCAAATGTCCAGATGAACAACCCGGAGGAAAACCCTCCTCCGGGGCAATGACTCCACCCTTGAGAAAAGGGAAAGTGACACGGTAATATGCCATCGAGGCGCCCGTGAAAACACCTTCCCCCAACTCGAGGGCCCGCACACAATACTGTATGCGAGGAACTGCAAGTAACAATTGCGGAAATCTCCACTCCGCCAAAAGACCCACATCCACCACTGCTCGTGTGTAAACACCACATACACACGAACCCTCACGGAACAAGTGAGGAACACCAAAGACATACAACCTTTGGGTCGAAATTCACTTTCGACAAACTCCACTATTTTTCTCCCTGCGATACCCATGTATCGCTGTTCACTTCAAAGTAACGGCCCACACTCATTTATTTCTTAAACCCTCCCTCTCTCCTTCACCGACATGTATAAAATCGCCCACTTTAAAGTGGCGACAACAAAAAACACTCATTGACAATTCCAAACTCAATGTAAATCAATTATTAAAAATTTGTTTTATTTCACTATCAACCTTGTATGCGTCGCAAATGCAACACAAGGGGGGAGAATGTCAGGGCAATAGCCCCAAACCCCGAGTCATATGTAAATTAGATACATATAGTCACGTGGGTAAGTGGGAACCTCTGGGTAACTGCTTACACACCACCGTAAAATACACATACTTGTATCACTTACGGCTTTGTGTGCTGAGCTACCCAAAGACCTCACACCAGTCGTGTTGATCTGGTCTGACCATCGCATGCAGTATCTGTACTACTTTTTGTATCATTCTTTCCACTTGGCCATCACCTTGCAGGTGGAATGCAGTTGTGAATTTCAACTGCACACCGAGTATTCGGTGTAGTTTGCACCAAAATTTTGACGTGAATTTCGAGTCTCAATCTGATATGATCGAGTGTGGTAGACCGTGAAGTCTTACAACTTCGCAAAGGAATACGAACACTAGTTCTAATGTGTTCGTTGTTGTTTTTATTGGAATTAGGTGGACATTGGACGTCAACCTGCAGATGATTACCCAGAGGTAATCATATCCAAGCTTGTTGGGAATGGACCTGTGAAGTCCATGGCTATTGACAACCACAGTGTTTCTGGGGTCGGGAGTGGGTGAAGCAGTCCAGGATTTCTCCTGGTGCTTTTCTTTGTTGTTTGACAAGTTCCGCAAGACCTGCAGAACTTGTGGGTGTCCTTCCTCATCAACTTCCACCAGAAGTATCGATGGAGGGTTTCCACTGTTTTCTTGGATCCTAAGTGTCCAAGTGTTTTGTGGATGTTTTCAAGGATTATTCCTCAAATGGACTTCCTTTCATAGTTCCCTTTTGGGACTACTATTTGGGTCATTCCTCCTTCTCCAAGTTGGGTTATCAGTCTGTCTTTATGGAGAAGTTTTTGAAATTCCCCAGGTTCTCTAGGATTTCCCAGTGGATCTGGTTTTGCAAATATCCAGATTTTATTGCCTCAATGAGGTCTTTTCCTTTGAATTGTTTTCAAAGGTTCTCTTCTGGAATTATGACTTCTTCCAGGTTTTGGGCACTCCCCCCTAGAGCTTCCTCTAGGGTATTTCTCACATGTATTGCTGCAAGTCTCTTTTTCTCTGAGTTTTTACTCAGGGTACTGCTTAGCAGCAGTTCTTCATATTCCTCGATTCTGTTGGGGATAATGTCTTCTGCATTTTTATCCAGATGGATATCCACTGACATGTAGTCATCGATATGCAGATCCTCATCTGTTGACAAGTCGTAGTACCGTGAAAGTGCATCTGCCACTTTGTTCTTGTGGCCTTCCATGTATTTTATTTCGCAATTAAAGCTTGCAAAGAAGGCTTGCCATCTCAGGTGTCTACCTGAGTTGTGGT